>NW_026777317.1:0-130584 GCF_030936135.1 Gavia stellata
TGTCTGGAACTTTGAGTGTCTAAACAAGTTCAGAGCCCTAGTGTTTGTGGTTCGTTTTAGAGGTTACCAGTGGGAGATGAGGACCAGCAAGAGCTTTCAGGCCTGGCACCTTTAGTGTAGGAGCAATCGATGGACGTTCGCAATTTGGGTTTCGAGCTCTGGCCAGATTGAGCAGGAGAGGCTGTGTACGTTGGAAGTTTTAGTAGCGTAAACAAGTTCAGAGCCCAAGTGTTTGTGGTTCGTTTGAGAGGTTACCAGTGGGAGATGAGGACCAGCAAGAGCTTTCAGGGCTGGCACCTTTAGTGTAGGAGCAATCGCTGGAAGTTCGCAATTTCGGTGTTGACCTCTGACGTGAATTAGTGAAAGGAAGCGATGATACGTCTGGAACTTTGAGTGTCTAAACAAGTTCAGAGCCCTAGTGTTTGTGGTTCGTTTTAGAGGTTACCAGTGGGAGATGAGGACCAGCAAGAGCTTTCAGGGCTGGCACCTTTAGTGTAGGAGCAATCGCTGGACGTTCGCAATTTCGGTGTTGAGCTCCGACGTGAATTAGCGAAAGGAAGCGATGATACGTCTGGACCTTTGAGTGTCTAAACAAGTTCAGAGCCCAAGTGTTTGTGGTTCGTTTTAGAGGTTACCAGTGGGAGATGAGGACCAGCAAGAGCTTTCAGGGCTGGCACCTTTAGAGTAGGAGCAATCACTGGACGTTCGCAATTTCGGTGTTGAGCTCTGACGTGAATTAGCGAAAGGAAGCGATGATACGTGTGGACCTTTGAGTGTCTAAACAAGTTCAGAGCCCAAGTGTTTGTGGTTCGTTTGAGAGGTTGCCAGTGGGAGATGAGGACCAGCAAGAGCTTTCAGGGCTGGCACCTTTAGTGTAGGAGCAATCGCTGGACGTTCGCAATTTCGGTGTTGAGCTCTGGCCAGATTGAGCAGGAGAGGCTGTGTACGCTGGAAGTTTTAGTAGCCTAAACAAGTTCAGAGCCCAAGTGTTTGTGGTTCGTTTTAGAGGTTACCAGTGGGAGATGAGGACCAGCAAGAGCTTTCAGGGCTGGCACCTTTAGTGTAGGAGCAATCGCTGGAAGTTGGCAATTTCGGTGTTGACCTCTGACGTGAATTAGCGAAAGGAAGCAATGATACGTCTGGACCTTTGAGTGTCTAAACAAGTTCAGAGCCCAGGTCTTTGTGGTTCATTTTAGAGGTTACCAGTGGGAGATGAGGACCAGCAAGAGCTTTCAGGGCTGGCACCTTTAGAGTAGGAGCAATCGCTGGACGTTCGCAATTTTGGTGTTGACCTGCGATGTGAATTAGTGAAAGGAAGCGATGATACGTCTGGAACTTTGAGTGTCTAAACAAGTTCAGAGCCCTAGTGTTTGTGGTTCGTTTTAGAGGTTACCAGTGGGAGATGAGGACCAGCAAGAGCTTTCAGGGCTGGCACCTTTAGTGTAGGAGCAATCGCTGGACGTTCGCAATTTGGGTGTTGAGCTCTGGCCAGATTGAGCAGGAGAGGCTGTGTACGTTGGAAGTTTTAGTAGCCTAAACAAGTTCAGAGCCCAAGTGTTTGTGGTTCGTTTGAGAGGTTACCAGTGGGAGATGAGGACCAGCAAGAGCTTTCAGGGCTGGCACCTTTAGTGTAGGAGCAATCGCTGGAAGTTCGCAATTTCGGTGTTGACCTCTGACGTGAATTAGCGAAATGAAGCGATGATACGTCTGGACCTTTGAGTGTCTAAACAAGTTCAGAGCCTGAGTGTTTGTGGTTCGTTTTAGAGGTTACCAGTGGGAGATGAGGACCAGCAAGAGCTTTCAGGGCTGGCACCTTTAGTGTAGGAGCAATCGCTGGACGTTCGCAATTTCGGTGTTGAGCTCCGACGTGAATTAGCTAAACGAAACGATGATACGTCTGGACCTTTGAGTGTCTAAACAAGTTGAGAGCCCAAGTGTTTGTGGTTCGTTTTAGAGGTTACCAGTGGGAGATGAGGACCAGCAAGAGCTTTCAGGGCTGGCACCTTTAGAGTAGGAGCAATCGCTGGATGTTCGCAATTTGGGTGTAGAACTCTGGCCAGATTGAGCAGGAGAGGCTGTGTACGTTGGAAGTTTTAGTAGCCTAAACAAGTTGAGAGCCCAAGTGTTTGTGGTTCGTTTTAGAGGTTACCAGTGGGAGATGAGGACCAGCAAGAGCTTTCAGGGCTGGCACCTTTAGTGTAGGAGCAATCGCTGGACGTTCGCAATTTCGGTGTTGAGCTCTGGCCAGATTGTGAAGCAGGAGAGGCTGTGTACGTTGGAAGTTTTAGTAGCCGAAACAAGTTCAGAGCCCAAGTGTTTGTGGTTCGTTTGAGAGGTTACCAGTGGGAGATGAGGACCAGCAAGAGCTTTCAGGGCTGCCACCTTTAGTGTAGGAGCAATCGCTGGACGTTCGCAATTTCGGTGTTGAGCTCCGACGTGAATTAGCGAAAGGAAGCAATGATACGTCTGGACCTTTGAGTGTCTAAACAAGTTGAGAGCCCAAGTGTTTGTGGTTCGTTTTAGAGGTTACCAGTGGGAGATGAGGACCAACAAGAGCTTTCAGGGCTGGCACCTTTAGTGTAGGAGCAATCGCTGGACGTTCGCAATTCTGCTATTCATCTCTGACGTGAATTAGCGAAAGGAAGCAATGATACGTCTGGACCTTTGAGTGTCTAAACAAGTTCAGAGCCCAAGTGTTTGTGGTTCGTTTTAGAGGTTACCAGTGGGAGATGAGGACCAGCAAGAGCTTTCAGGGCTGGCACCTTTAGAGTAGGAGCAATCGCTGGACGTTCGCAATTTCGGTGTTGAGCTCTGGCCAGTTGAGAAGGAGAGGCTGTGTACGTTGGAAGTTTTAGTAGCCTAAACAAGTTCAGAGCCCAAGTGTTTGTGGTTCGTTTTAGAGGATACCAGTGGGAGATGAGGACCAGCAAGAGCTTTCAGGGCTGGCACCTTTAGTGTATGATCAATCGCTGGACGTTCGCAATTTTGGTGTTGAGCTCTGACGTGAATTAGTGAAAGGAAGCGATGATACGTCTGGAACTTTGAGTGTCTAAACAAGTTCAGAGCCCTAGTGTTTGTGGTTCGTTTGAGAGGTTACCAGTGGGAGATGAGGACCAGCAAGAGCTTTCAGGGCTGGCACCTGTAGTGTAGGAGCAATCGCTGGAAGTTCGCAATTTCGGTGTTGACCACTGACGTGATTTAGCGAAATGAAGCGATGATACGTCTGGACCTTTGAGTGTCTAAACAAGTTCAGAGCCCTAGTGTTTGTGGTTCGTTTTAGAGGTTACCAGTGGGAGATGAGGACCAGCAAGAGCTTTCAGGGCTGGCACCTTTAGTGTAGGAGCAATCGCTGGACCTTCGCAATTTCGGTGTTGAGCTCTGGCCAGGTTGAGCAGGAGAGGCTGTGTAGGTTGGAAGTTTTAGTAGCCTAAACAAGTTCAGAGCCCAAGTGTTTGTGGTTCGTTTTAGAGGTTACCAGTGGGAGATGAGGACCAGCAAGAGCTTTCAGGGCTGGCACCTTTAGTGTAGGAGCAATCGCTGGAAGTTCGCAATTTCGGTGTTGACCTCTGACGTGAATTAGCGAAATGAAGCGATGATACGTCTGGACCTTTGAGTGTCTAAACAAGTTCAGAGCCCGAGTGTTTGTGGTTCGTTTTAGAGGTTACCAGTGGGAGATGAGGACCAGCAAGAGCTTTCAGGGCTGGCACCTTTAGTGTAGGAGCAATCGCTGGACGTTCGCAATTTTGGTGTTGAGCTCTGGCCAGATTGAGCAGGAGAGGCTGTGTACGTTGGAAGTTTTAGTAGCCTAAACAAGTTCAGAGCCCAAGTGTTTGTGGTTCGTTTTAGAGGTTACCAGTGGGAGATGAGGACCAGCAAGAGCTTTCAGGGCTGGCACCTTTAGTGTAGGAGCAATCGCTGGACGTTTGCAATTTTGGTGTTGAGCTCTGACGTGAATTAGCGAAAGGAAGCGATGATACGTCTGGACCTTTGAGTGTCTAAACAAGTTCAGAGCCCAGGTCTTTGTGGTTCGTTTTAGAGGTTACCAGTGGGAGATGAGGACCAGCAAGAGCTTTCAGGGCTGGCACCTGTAGTGTAGGAGCAATCGCTGGACGTTCGCAATTTCGGTGTTGAGCTCTGGCCAGGTTGAGCAGGAGAGGCTGTGTATGTTGGAAGTTTTAGTAGCCGAAACAAGTTCAGAGCCCAAGTGTTTGTGGTTAGTTTGAGAGGTTACCAGTGGGAGATGAGGACCAGCAAGAGCTTTCAGGGCTGGCACCTTTAGTGTAGGAGCAATCGCTGGACGTTCGCAATTTCGGTGTTGAGCTCTGGCCAGATTGAGCAGGAGAGGCTGTGTACGTTGGAAGTTTTAGTAGCCGAAACAAGTTCAGAGCCCAAGTGTTTGTGGTTCATTTGAGAGGTTACCAGTGGGAGATGAGGTCCAGCAAGAGCTTTCAGGGCTGCCACCTTTAGTGTAGGAGCAATCGCTGGACGTTCGCAATTTCGGTGTTGAGCTCCGACGTGAATTAGCGAAAGGAAGGGATGATACGTCTGGACCTTTGAGTGTCTAAACAAGTTGAGAGCCCAAGTGTTTGTGGTTCGTTTTAGAGGTTACCAGTGGGAGATGAGGACCAGCAAGAGCTTTCAGGGCTGGCACCTTTAGTGTAGGAGCAATCGCTGGACGTTCGCAATTCTGCTATTCAGCTCTGACGTGAATTAGCGAAAGGAAGCAATGATACGTCTGGACCTTTGAGTGTGTAAACAAGTTCAGAGCCCAAGCGTTTGTGGTTCGTTTTAGAGGTTACCAGTGGGAGATGAGGACCAGCAAGAGCTTTCAGGGCTGGCACCTTTAGAGTAGGAGCAATCGCTGGACGTTCGCAATTTCGGTGTTGAGCTCTGGCCAGTTGAGAAGGAGAGGCTGTGTACGTTGGAAGTTTTAGTAGCCTAAACAAGTTCAGAGCCCAAGTGTTTGTGGTTCGTTTTAGAGGATACCAGTGGGAGATGAGGACCAGCAAGAGCTTTCAGGGCTGGCACCTTTAGAGTAGGAGCAATCGCTGGACGTTCGCAATTTCGGTGTTGAGCTCTGGCCAGTTGAGAAGGAGAGGCTGTGTACGTTGGAAGTTTTAGTAGCCTAAACAAGTTCAGAGCCCAAGTGTTTGTGGTTCGTTTTAGAGGATACCAGTGGGAGATGAGGACCAGCAAGAGCTTTCAGGGCTGGCACCTTTAGTGTAGGATCAATCGCTGGACGTTCGCAATTTTGGTGTTGAGCTCTGACGTGAATTAGTGAAAGGAAGCGATGATACGTCTGGAACTTTGAGTGTCTAAACAAGTTCAGAGCCCTAGTGTTTGTGGTTCGTTTTAGAGGTTACCAGTGGAGATGAGGACCAGCAAGAGCTTTCAGGGCTGGCACCTGTAGTGTAGGAGCAATCGCTGGATGTTCGCAATTTCGGTGTTGACCTCTGACGTGAATTAGCGAAATGAAGCGATGATACGTCTGGACCTTTGAGTGTCTAAACAAGTTCAGAGCCCAAGTGTTTGTGGTTCGTTATAGAGGTTACCAGTGGGAGATGAGTACCAGCAAGAGCTTTCAGGGCTGGCACCTTTAGAGTAGGAGCAATCGCTGGACCTTCGCAATTTCGGTGTTGAGCTCTGGCCAGGTTGAGCAGGAGAGGCTGTGTACTTTGGAAGTTTTAGTAGCCTAAACAAGTTCAGAGCCCAAGTGTTTTTGGTTCGTTTTAGAGGTTACCAGTGGGAGATGAGGACCAGCAAGAGCTTTCAGGGCTGGCACCTGTAGTGTAGGAGCAATCGCTGAACAGTCGCAATTTCGGTGTTGAGCTCTGGCCAGTTGAGCAGGAGAGGCTGTGTACGTTTCAAATTTTAGTAGCCTAAACAAGTTCAGAGCCCAAGTGTTTGTGGTTCGTTTTAGAGGCTACCAGTGGGAGATGAGGACCAGCAAGAGCTTTCAGGGCTGGCACCTTTAGTGTAGGAGCAATCGCTGGATGTTCGCAATTTCGGTGTGAGCTCTGGCCAGGTTGAGCAGGAGAGGCTGTGTACGTTGGAAGTTTTAGTAGGCGAAACAAGTTCAGTGGCCAAGTGTTTGTGGTTCGTTTGAGAGGTTACCAGTGGGAGATGAGGACCAGCAAGAGCTTTCAGGGCTGGCACCTTTAGTGTAGGAGCAATCGCTGGACGTTCGCAATTTCGGTGTTGAGCTCTGTCGTGAATTAGCGAAAGGAAGTGATGATACGTGTGGACCTTTGAGTGTCTAAACAAGTTCAGAGCCCAAGTGTTTGTGGTTCGTTTCAGAGGCTACCAGTGGGAGATGAGGACCAGCAAGAGCTTTCAGGGCTGGCACCTTTAGTGTAGGAGCAATCGCTGGACGTTCGCAATTTCGGTGTGAGCTCTGGCCAGGTTGAGCAGGAGAGGCTGTGTACGTTGGAAGTTTTAGTAGCCTAAACAAGTTCAGAGGCCAAGTGTTTGTGGTTCGTTTTAGAGGTTACCAGTGGGAGATGAGGACTAGCAAGAGCTTTCAGGGCTGGCACCATTAGTGTAGGATCAATCGCTGGACGTTTGCAATTTCGGTGTTGAGCTCTGACGTGAATTAGCGAAAGGAAGCGATGATACGTCTGGACCTTTGAGTGTCTAAACAAGTTCAGAGCCCACATGTTTGTGGTTCGTTTTAGAGGTTACCAGTGGGAGATGAGGACCAGCAAGAGCTTTCAGGGCTGGCACCTTTAGTGTAGGAGCAATCACTGGACGTTCGCAATTTTGGTGTTGAGCTCTGACGTGAATTAGTGAAAGGAAGCGATTATACGTCTGGACCTTTGAGTGTCTAAACAAGTTCAGAGCCCAAGTGTTTGTGGTTCGTTTGAGAGGTTACCAGTGGGAGATGAGGACCAGCAAGAGCTTTCAGGGCTGACACCTTTAGTGTAGGAGCAATCCCTGGACGTTCGCAATGTCGGTGTTGAGCTCTGGCCAGATTGAGCAGGAGAGGCTGTGTACGTTGGAAGTTTTAGTAGCCTAAACAAGTTCAGAGCCCAAGTGTTTGTGGTTCGTTTGAGAGGTTACCAGTGGGAGATGAGGACCAGCAAGAGCTTTCAGGCCTGGCACCATTAGTGCAGGAGCAATCGCTGGACGTTCGCAATTTCGCTGTTGAGCTCCGACGTGAATTAGCGAAAGGAAGCAATGATACGTCTGGACCTTTGAGTATCTAAACAAGTTCAGAGCCCAAGTGTTTGTGGTTCGTTTTAGAAGTTACCAGTGGGAGATGAGGACCAGCAAGAGCTTTCAGGGCTGGCACCTTTAGTGTAGGAGCAATCGCTGGACGTTCGCAATTTCGGTGTTGAGCTCTGGCCAGATTGAGCAGGAGAGGCTGTGTACGTTGGAAGTTTTAGTAGCCTAAACAAGTTCAGAGCCCAAGTGTTTGTGGTTCGTTTGAGAGGTTACCAGTGGGAGATGAGGACCAGCAAGAGCTTTCAGGGCTGGCACCTTTAGTGTAGGAGCAATCGCTGGACGTTCGCAATTTTGGTGTTCAGCTCTGACGTGAATTAGCGAAAGGAAGCAATGATACGTCTGGACCTTTGAGTGTCTAAACAAGTTCAGAGCCCAGGTCTTTGTGGTTCATTTTAGAGGTTACAGGTGGGAGATGAGGACCAGCAAGAGCTTTCAGGGCTGGCACCTTTAGAGTAGGAGCAATCGCTGGATGTTCGCAATTTTGGTGTTGCCCTGCGATGTGAATTAGTGAAAGGAAGCGATGATACGTCTGGACCTTTGAGTGTCTAAACAAGTTCAGAGCCCTAGTGTTTGTGGTTCGTTTTAGAGGTTACCAGTGGGAGATGAGGACCAGCAAGAGCTTTCAGGCCTGGCACCTTTAGTGTAGGAGCAATCGCTGGACGTTCGCAATTTGGGTTTCGAGCTCTGGCCAGATTGAGCAGGAGAGGCTGTGTACGTTGGAAGTTTTAGTAGCGTAAACAAGTTCAGAGCCCAAGTGTTTGTGGTTCGTTTGAGAGGTTACCAGTGGGAGATGAGGTCCAGCAAGAGCTTTCAGGGCTGGCACCTTTAGTGTAGGAGCAATCGCTGGAAGTTCGCAATTTCGGTGTTGACCTCTGACGTGAATTAGTGAAAGGAAGCGATGATACGTCTGGACCTTGGAGTGTCTAAACAAGTTCAGAGCCCTAGTGTTTGTGGTTCGTTTTAGAGGTTACCAGTGGGAGATGAGGACCAGCAAGAACTTTCAGGGCTGGCACCTTTAGTGTAGGAGCAATCGCTGGACGTTCGCAATTTCGGTGTTGAGCTCCGACGTGAATTAGCGAAAGGAAGCGATGATACGTCTGGACCTTTGAGTGTCTAAACAAGTTCAGAGCCCAAGTGTTTGTGGTTCGTTTTAGAGGTTACCAGTGGGAGATGAGGACCAGCAAGAGCTTTCAGGGCTGGCACCTTTAGAGTAGGAGCAATCACTGGACGTTCGCAATTTTGGTGTTGAGCTCTGACGTGAATTAGTGAAAGGAAGCGATTATACGTCTGGACCTTTGAGTGTCTAAACAAGTTCAGAGCCCAAGTGTTTGTGGTTCGTTTGAGAGGTTACCAGTGGGAGATGAGGACCAGCAAGAGCTTTCAGGGCTGGCACCTTTAGTGTAGGAGCAATCGCTGGACGTTCGCAATTTCGGTGTTGAGCTCTGGCCAGATTGAGCAGGAGAGGCTGTGTACGCTGGAAGTTTTAGTAGGCTAAACAAGTTCAGAGCCCAAGTGTTTGTGGTTCGTTTTAGAGGTTACCAGTGGGAGATGAGGACCAGCAAGAGCTTTCAGGGCTGGCACCTTTAGTGTAGGAGCAATCGCTGGACGTTCGCAATTTTGGTGTTCAGCTCTGACGTGAATTAGCGAAAGGAAGCAATGATACGTCTGGACCTTTGAGTGTCTAAACAAGTTCAGAGCCCAGGTCTTTGTGGTTCATTTTAGAGGTTACCAGTGGGAGATGAGGACCAGCAAGAGCTTTCAGGGCTGGCACCTTTAGAGTAGGAGCAATCGCTGGACGTTCGCAATTTTGGTGTTGCCCTGCGATGTGAATTAGTGAAAGGAAGCGATGATACGTCTGGAACTTTGAGTGTCTAAACAAGTTCAGAGCCCTAGTGTTTGTGGTTCGTTTTAGAGGTTACCAGTGGGAGATGTGGACCAGCAAGAGCTTTCAGGCCTGGCACCTTTAGTGTAGGAGCAATCGCTGGACGTTCGCAATTTGGGTTTCGAGCTCTGGCCAGATTGAGCAGGAGAGGCTGTGTACGTTGGAAGTTTTAGTAGCGTAAACAAGTTCAGAGACCAAGTGTTTGTGGTTCGTTTGAGAGGTTACCAGTGGGAGATGAGGACCAGCAAGAGCTTTCAGGGCTGGCACCTTTAGTGTAGGAGCAATCGCTGGAAGTTCGCAATTTCGGTGTTGACCTCTGACGTGAATTAGCGAAATGAAGCGATGATACGTCTGGACCTTTGAGTGTCTAAACAAGTTCAGAGCCCGAGTGTTTGTGGTTCGTTTTAGCGGTTACCAGTGGGAGATGAGGACCAGCAAGAGCTTTCAGGGCTGGCACCTTTAGAGTAGGAGCAATCGCTGGAAGTTCGCAATTTGGGTGTAGAACTCTGGCCAGATTGAGCAGGAGAGGCTGTGTACGTTGGAAGTTTTAGTAGCCTAAACAAGTTCAGAGCCCAAGTGTTTGTGGTTCGTTTTAGAGGTTACCAGTGGGAGATGAGGACCTGCAAGAGCTTTCAGGGCTGGCACCTTTAGTGTAGGAGCAATCGCTGGACGTTCGCAATTTCGGTGTTGAGCTCTGTCGTGAATTAGCGAAAGGAAGTGATGATACGTGTGGACCTTTGAGTGTCTAAACAAGTTCAGAGTGCAAGTGTTTGTGGTTCGTTTTAGAGGCTACCAGTGGGAGATGAGGACCAGCAAGAGCTTTCAGGGCTGGCACCTTTAGTGTAGGAGCAATCGCTGGACGTTCGCAATTTCGGTGTGAGCTCTGGCCAGATTGAGCAGGAGAGGCTGTGTACGTTGGAAGTTTTAGTAGGCTAAACAAGTTCAGAGCCCAAGTGTTTGTGGTTCGTTTGAGAGGTTACTAGTGGGAGATGAGGACCAGCAAGAGCTTTCAGGGCTGGCACCATTAGTGCAGGAGCAATCGCTGGACGTTCGTAATTTCGCTGTTGAGCTCCGACGTGAATTAGCGAAAGGAAGCAATGATTCTTCTGGACCTTTGAGTATCTAAACAAGTTCAGAGCCCAAGTGTTTGTGGTTCGTTTTAGAAGTTACCAGTGGGAGATGAGGACCAGCAAGAGCTTTCAGGGCTGGCACCTTTAGTGTAGGAGCAATCGCTGGACGTTTGCAATTTTGGTGTTGAGCTCTGACGTGAATTAGCGAAAGGAAGCGATGATACGTCTGGACCTTTGAGTGTCTAAACAAGTTCAGAGCCCAGGTCTTTGTGGTTCGTTTTAGAGGTTACCAGTGGGAGATGAGGACCAGCAAGAGCTTTCAGGGCTGGCACCTGTAGTGTAGGAGCAATCGCTGGACGTTCGCAATTTCGGTGTTGAGCTCTGGCCAGGTTGAGCAGGAGAGGCTGTGTATGTTGGAAGTTTTAGTAGCCGAAACAAGTTCAGAGCCCAAGTGTTTGTGGTTAGTTTGAGAGGTTACCAGTGGGAGATGAGGACCAGCAAGAGCTTTCAGGGCTGGCACCTTTAGTGTAGGAGCAATCGCTGGACGTTCGCAATTTCGGTGTTGAGCTCTGGCCAGATTGAGCAGGAGAGGCTGTGTACGTTGGAAGTTTTAGTAGCCGAAACAAGTTCAGAGCCCAAGTGTTTGTGGTTCATTTGAGAGGTTACCAGTGGGAGATGAGGTCCAGCAAGAGCTTTCAGGGCTGCCACCTTTAGTGTAGGAGCAATCGCTGGACGTTCGCAATTTCGGTGTTGAGCTCCGACGTGAATTAGCGAAAGGAAGGGATGATACGTCTGGACCTTTGAGTGTCTAAACAAGTTGAGAGCCCAAGTGTTTGTGGTTCGTTTTAGAGGTTACCAGTGGGAGATGAGGACCAGCAAGAGCTTTCAGGGCTGGCACCTTTAGTGTAGGAGCAATCACTGGACGTTCGCAATTCTGCTATTCAGCTCTGACGTGAATTAGCGAAAGGAAGCAATGATACGTCTGGACCTTTGAGTGTGTAAACAAGTTCAGAGCCCAAGCGTTTGTGGTTCGTTTTAGAGGTTACCAGTGGGAGATGAGGACCAGCAAGAGCTTTCAGGGCTGGCACCTTTAGAGTAGGAGCAATCGCTGGACGTTCGCAATTTCGGTGTTGAGCTCTGGCCAGTTGAGAAGGAGAGGCTGTGTACGTTGGAAGTTTTAGTAGCCTAAACAAGTTCAGAGCCCAAGTGTTTGTGGTTCGTTTTAGAGGATACCAGTGGGAGATGAGGACCAGCAAGAGCTTTCAGGGCTGGCACCTTTAGAGTAGGAGCAATCGCTGGACGTTCGCAATTTCGGTGTTGAGCTCTGGCCAGTTGAGAAGGAGAGGCTGTGTACGTTGGAAGTTTTAGTAGCCTAAACAAGTTCAGAGCCCAAGTGTTTGTGGTTCGTTTTAGAGGATACCAGTGGGAGATGAGGACCAGCAAGAGCTTTCAGGGCTGGCACCTTTAGTGTAGGATCAATCGCTGGACGTTCGCAATTTTGGTGTTGAGCTCTGACGTGAATTAGTGAAAGGAAGCGATGATACGTCTGGAACTTTGAGTGTCTAAACAAGTTCAGAGCCCTAGTGTTTGTGGTTCGTTTTAGAGGTTACCAGTGGGAGATGAGGACCAGCAAGAGCTTTCAGGGCTGGCACCTGTAGTGTAGGAGCAATCGCTGGATGTTCGCAATTTCGGTGTTGACCTCTGACGTGAATTAGCGAAATGAAGCGATGATACGTCTGGACCTTTGAGTGTCTAAACAAGTTCAGAGCCCAAGTGTTTGTGGTTCGTTATAGAGGTTACCAGTGGGAGATGAGTACCAGCAAGAGCTTTCAGGGCTGGCACCTTTAGAGTAGGAGCAATCGCTGGACCTTCGCAATTTCGGTGTTGAGCTCTGGCCAGGTTGAGCAGGAGAGGCTGTGTACTTTGGAAGTTTTAGTAGCCTAAACAAGTTCAGAGCCCAAGTGTTTTTGGTTCGTTTTAGAGGTTACCAGTGGGAGATGAGGACCAGCAAGAGCTTTCAGGGCTGGCACCTGTAGTGTAGGAGCAATCGCTGAACAGTCGCAATTTCGGTGTTGAGCTCTGGCCAGTTGAGCAGGAGAGGCTGTGTACGTTTCAAATTTTAGTAGCCTAAACAAGTTCAGAGCCCAAGTGTTTGTGGTTCGTTTTAGAGGCTACCAGTGGGAGATGAGGACCAGCAAGAGCTTTCAGGGCTGGCACCTTTAGTGTAGGAGCAATCGCTGGATGTTCGCAATTTCGGTGTGAGCTCTGGCCAGGTTGAGCAGGAGAGGCTGTGTACGTTGGAAGTTTTAGTAGGCGAAACAAGTTCAGTGGCCAAGTGTTTGTGGTTCGTTTGAGAGGTTACCAGTGGGAGATGAGGACCAGCAAGAGCTTTCAGGGCTGGCACCTTTAGTGTAGGAGCAATCGCTGGACGTTCGCAATTTCGGTGTTGAGCTCTGTCGTGAATTAGCGAAAGGAAGTGATGATACGTGTGGACCTTTGAGTGTCTAAACAAGTTCAGAGCCCAAGTGTTTGTGGTTCGTTTCAGAGGCTACCAGTGGGAGATGAGGACCAGCAAGAGCTTTCAGGGCTGGCACCTTTAGTGTAGGAGCAATCGCTGGACGTTCGCAATTTCGGTGTGAGCTCTGGCCAGGTTGAGCAGGAGAGGCTGTGTACGTTGGAAGTTTTAGTAGCCTAAACAAGTTCAGAGGCCAAGTGTTTGTGGTTCGTTTTAGAGGTTACCAGTGGGAGATGAGGACTAGCAAGAGCTTTCAGGGCTGGCACCATTAGTGTAGGATCAATCGCTGGACGTTTGCAATTTCGGTGTTGAGCTCTGACGTGAATTAGCGAAAGGAAGCGATGATACGTCTGGACCTTTGAGTGTCTAAACAAGTTCAGAGCCCACATGTTTGTGGTTCGTTTTAGAGGTTACCAGTGGGAGATGAGGACCAGCAAGAGCTTTCAGGGCTGGCACCTTTAGTGTAGGAGCAATCACTGGACGTTCGCAATTTTGGTGTTGAGCTCTGACGTGAATTAGTGAAAGGAAGCGATTATACGTCTGGACCTTTGAGTGTCTAAACAAGTTCAGAGCCCAAGTGTTTGTGGTTCGTTTGAGAGGTTACCAGTGGGAGATGAGGACCAGCAAGAGCTTTCAGGGCTGACACCTTTAGTGTAGGAGCAATCCCTGGACGTTCGCAATGTCGGTGTTGAGCTCTGGCCAGATTGAGCAGGAGAGGCTGTGTACGTTGGAAGTTTTAGTAGCCTAAACAAGTTCAGAGCCCAAGTGTTTGTGGTTCGTTTGAGAGGTTACCAGTGGGAGATGAGGACCAGCAAGAGCTTTCAGGCCTGGCACCATTAGTGCAGGAGCAATCGCTGGACGTTCGCAATTTCGCTGTTGAGCTCCGACGTGAATTAGCGAAAGGAAGCAATGATACGTCTGGACCTTTGAGTATCTAAACAAGTTCAGAGCCCAAGTGTTTGTGGTTCGTTTTAGAAGTTACCAGTGGGAGATGAGGACCAGCAAGAGCTTTCAGGGCTGGCACCTTTAGTGTAGGAGCAATCGCTGGACGTTCGCAATTTCGGTGTTGAGCTCTGGCCAGATTGAGCAGGAGAGGCTGTGTACGTTGGAAGTTTTAGTAGCCTAAACAAGTTCAGAGCCCAAGTGTTTGTGGTTCGTTTGAGAGGTTACCAGTGGGAGATGAGGACCAGCAAGAGCTTTCAGGGCTGGCACCTTTAGTGTAGGAGCAATCGCTGGACGTTCGCAATTTTGGTGTTCAGCTCTGACGTGAATTAGCGAAAGGAAGCAATGATACGTCTGGACCTTTGAGTGTCTAAACAAGTTCAGAGCCCAGGTCTTTGTGGTTCATTTTAGAGGTTACAGGTGGGAGATGAGGACCAGCAAGAGCTTTCAGGGCTGGCACCTTTAGAGTAGGAGCAATCGCTGGATGTTCGCAATTTTGGTGTTGCCCTGCGATGTGAATTAGTGAAAGGAAGCGATGATACGTCTGGACCTTTGAGTGTCTAAACAAGTTCAGAGCCCTAGTGTTTGTGGTTCGTTTTAGAGGTTACCAGTGGGAGATGAGGACCAGCAAGAGCTTTCAGGCCTGGCACCTTTAGTGTAGGAGCAATCGCTGGACGTTCGCAATTTGGGTTTCGAGCTCTGGCCAGATTGAGCAGGAGAGGCTGTGTACGTTGGAAGTTTTAGTAGCGTAAACAAGTTCAGAGCCCAAGTGTTTGTGGTTCGTTTGAGAGGTTACCAGTGGGAGATGAGGTCCAGCAAGAGCTTTCAGGGCTGGCACCTTTAGTGTAGGAGCAATCGCTGGAAGTTCGCAATTTCGGTGTTGACCTCTGACGTGAATTAGTGAAAGGAAGCGATGATACGTCTGGACCTTGGAGTGTCTAAACAAGTTCAGAGCCCTAGTGTTTGTGGTTCGTTTTAGAGGTTACCAGTGGGAGATGAGGACCAGCAAGAACTTTCAGGGCTGGCACCTTTAGTGTAGGAGCAATCGCTGGACGTTCGCAATTTCGGTGTTGAGCTCCGACGTGAATTAGCGAAAGGAAGCGATGATACGTCTGGACCTTTGAGTGTCTAAACAAGTTCAGAGCCCAAGTGTTTGTGGTTCGTTTTAGAGGTTACCAGTGGGAGATGAGGACCAGCAAGAGCTTTCAGGGCTGGCACCTTTAGAGTAGGAGCAATCACTGGACGTTCGCAATTTTGGTGTTGAGCTCTGACGTGAATTAGTGAAAGGAAGCGATTATACGTCTGGACCTTTGAGTGTCTAAACAAGTTCAGAGCCCAAGTGTTTGTGGTTCGTTTGAGAGGTTACCAGTGGGAGATGAGGACCAGCAAGAGCTTTCAGGGCTGGCACCTTTAGTGTAGGAGCAATCGCTGGACGTTCGCAATTTCGGTGTTGAGCTCTGGCCAGATTGAGCAGGAGAGGCTGTGTACGCTGGAAGTTTTAGTAGGCTAAACAAGTTCAGAGCCCAAGTGTTTGTGGTTCGTTTTAGAGGTTACCAGTGGGAGATGAGGACCAGCAAGAGCTTTCAGGGCTGGCACCTTTAGTGTAGGAGCAATCGCTGGACGTTCGCAATTTTGGTGTTCAGCTCTGACGTGAATTAGCGAAAGGAAGCAATGATACGTCTGGACCTTTGAGTGTCTAAACAAGTTCAGAGCCCAGGTCTTTGTGGTTCATTTTAGAGGTTACCAGTGGGAGATGAGGACCAGCAAGAGCTTTCAGGGCTGGCACCTTTAGAGTAGGAGCAATCGCTGGACGTTCGCAATTTTGGTGTTGCCCTGCGATGTGAATTAGTGAAAGGAAGCGATGATACGTCTGGAACTTTGAGTGTCTAAACAAGTTCAGAGCCCTAGTGTTTGTGGTTCGTTTTAGAGGTTACCAGTGGGAGATGTGGACCAGCAAGAGCTTTCAGGCCTGGCACCTTTAGTGTAGGAGCAATCGCTGGACGTTCGCAATTTGGGTTTCGAGCTCTGGCCAGATTGAGCAGGAGAGGCTGTGTACGTTGGAAGTTTTAGTAGCGTAAACAAGTTCAGAGACCAAGTGTTTGTGGTTCGTTTGAGAGGTTACCAGTGGGAGATGAGGACCAGCAAGAGCTTTCAGGGCTGGCACCTTTAGTGTAGGAGCAATCGCTGGAAGTTCGCAATTTCGGTGTTGACCTCTGACGTGAATTAGCGAAATGAAGCGATGATACGTCTGGACCTTTGAGTGTCTAAACAAGTTCAGAGCCCGAGTGTTTGTGGTTCGTTTTAGCGGTTACCAGTGGGAGATGAGGACCAGCAAGAGCTTTCAGGGCTGGCACCTTTAGAGTAGGAGCAATCGCTGGAAGTTCGCAATTTGGGTGTAGAACTCTGGCCAGATTGAGCAGGAGAGGCTGTGTACGTTGGAAGTTTTAGTAGCCTAAACAAGTTCAGAGCCCAAGTGTTTGTGGTTCGTTTTAGAGGTTACCAGTGGGAGATGAGGACCTGCAAGAGCTTTCAGGGCTGGCACCTTTAGTGTAGGAGCAATCGCTGGACGTTCGCAATTTCGGTGTTGAGCTCTGTCGTGAATTAGCGAAAGGAAGTGATGATACGTGTGGACCTTTGAGTGTCTAAACAAGTTCAGAGTGCAAGTGTTTGTGGTTCGTTTTAGAGGCTACCAGTGGGAGATGAGGACCAGCAAGAGCTTTCAGGGCTGGCACCTTTAGTGTAGGAGCAATCGCTGGACGTTCGCAATTTCGGTGTGAGCTCTGGCCAGATTGAGCAGGAGAGGCTGTGTACGTTGGAAGTTTTAGTAGGCTAAACAAGTTCAGAGCCCAAGTGTTTGTGGTTCGTTTGAGAGGTTACTAGTGGGAGATGAGGACCAGCAAGAGCTTTCAGGGCTGGCACCATTAGTGCAGGAGCAATCGCTGGACGTTCGTAATTTCGCTGTTGAGCTCCGACGTGAATTAGCGAAAGGAAGCAATGATTCTTCTGGACCTTTGAGTATCTAAACAAGTTCAGAGCCCAAGTGTTTGTGGTTCGTTTTAGAAGTTACCAGTGGGAGATGAGGACCAGCAAGAGCTTTCAGGGCTGGCACCTTTAGTGTAGGAGCAATCGCTGGACGTTCGCAATTTCGGTGTTGAGCTCTGGCCAGATTGAGCAGGAGAGGCTGTGTACGCTGGAAGTTTTAGTAGCCTAAACAAGTTCAGAGGCCAAGTGTTTGTGATTCGTTTTACAGGTTACCAGTGGGAGATGAGGATCAGCAAGAGCTTTCAGGGCTGGCACCTTTAGTGTAGGAGCAATCGCTGGACATTCGCAATTTTGGTGTTGACCTGCGACGTGAATTAGTGAAAGGAAGCGATGATACGTCTGGAACTTTGAGTGTCTAAACAAGTTCAGAGCCCTAGTGTTTGTGGTTCGTTTTAGAGGTTACCAGTGGGAGATGAGGACCAGCAAGAGCTTTCAGGCCTGGCACCTTTAGTGTAGGAGCAATCGCTGGACATTCGCAATTTGGGTTTCGAGCTCTGGCCAGATTGAGCAGGAGAGGCTGTGTACGTTGGAAGTTTTAGTAGCGTAAACAAGTTCAGAGCCCAAGTGTTTGTGGTTCGTTTGAGAGGTTACCAGTGGGAGATGAGGACCAGCAAGAGCTTTCAGGGCTGGCACCTTTAGTGTAGGAGCAATCGCTACACGTTTGAATTTTGGTGTTGAGCTCTGACGTGAATTAGTGAAAGGAAGCAATGATACGTCTGGACCTTTGAGTGTCTAAACAAGTTCAGAGCCCAAGTGTTTGTGGTTCGTTTTAGAGGTTACCAGTGGGAGATGAGGACCAGCAAGAGCTTTCAGGGCTGACACCTTTAGTGTAGGAGCAATCCCTGGACGTTCGCAATTTCGGTGTAGAGCTCTGGCCAGATTGAGCAGGAGAGGCTGTGTACGTTGGAAGTTTTAGTAGGCTAAACAAGTTCAGAGCCCAAGTGTTTGTGGTTCGTTTGAGAGGTTACTAGTGGGAGATGAGGACCAGCAAGAGCTTTCAGGGCTGGCACCATTAGTGCAGGAGCAATCGCTGGACGTTCGCAATTTCGCTGTTGAGCTCCGACGTGAATTAGCGAAAGGAAGCAATGATACGTCTGGACCTTTGAGTATCTAAACAAGTTCAGAGCCCAAGTGTTTGTGGTTCGTTTTAGAAGTTACCAGTGGGAGATGAGGACCAGCAAGAGCTTTCAGGGCTGGCACCTTTAGTGTAGGAGCAATCGCTGGACGTTCGCAATTTCGGTGTTGAGCTCTGGCCAGATTGAGCAGGAGAGGCTGTGTACGCTGGAAGTTTTAGTAGGCTAAACAAGTTCAGAGCCCAAGTGTTTGTGGTTCGTTTTAGAGGTTACCAGTGGGAGATGAGGATCAGCAAGAGCTTTCAGGGCTGGCACCTTTAGTGTAGGAGCAATCGCTGGACGTTCGCAATTTTGGTATTCAGCTCTGACGTGAATTAGCGAAAGGAAGCAATGATACGTCTGGACCTTTGAGTGTCTAAACAAGTTTAGAGCCCAGGTCTTTGTGGTTCATTTTAGAGGTTACCAGTGGGAGATGAGGACCAGCAAGAGCTTTCAGGGCTGGCACCTTTAGAGTAGGAGCAATCGCTGGACATTCGCAATTTTGGTGTTGACCTGCGACGTGAATTAGTGAAAGGAAGCGATGATACGTCTGGAACTTTGAGTGTCTAAACAAGTTCAGAGCCCTAGTGTTTGTGGTTCGTTTTAGAGGTTACCAGTGGGAGATGAGGACCAGCAAGAGCTTTCAGGCCTGGCACCTTTAGTGTAGGAGCAATCGCTGGACATTCGCAATTTGGGTTTCGAGCTCTGGCCAGATTGAGCAGGAGAGGCTGTGTACGCTGGAAGTTTTATTAGGCTAAACAAGTTCAGAGCCCAAGTGTTTGTGGTTCGTTTTAGAGGCTACCAGTGGGAGATGAGGACCAGCAAGAGCTTTCAGGGCTGGCACCTTTAGTGTAGGAGCAATCGCTGGACGTTTGCAATTTTGGTGTTGAGCTCTGACGTGAATTAGTGAAAGGAAGCGATGATACGTCTGGAACTTGGAGTGTCTAAACAAGTTCAGAGCCCAAGTGTTTGTGGTTCGTTTTAGAGGTTACCAGTGGGAGATGAGGAGCAGCAAGAGCTTTCAGGGCTGGCACCTTTAGTGTAGGAGCAATCGCTGGACGTTCACAATTTCGGTGTTGAGCTCCGACGTGAATTAGCGAAAGGAAGCAATGATACGTCTGGACCTTTGAGTGTCTAAACAAGTTGAGAGCCCAAGTGTTTGTGGTTCGTTTTAGAGGTTACCAGTGGGAGATGAGGACCAGCAAGAGCTTTCAGGGCTGGCACCTTTAGTGTAGGAGCAATCGCTGGACGTTCGCAATTCTGCTATTCAGCTCTGACGTGAATTAGCGAAAGGAAGCAATGATACGTCTGGACCTTTGAGTGTCTAAACAAGTTCAGAGCCCAAGTGTTTGTGGTTCGTTTTAGAGGTTACCAGTGGGAGATGAGGACCAGCAAGAGCTTTCAGGGCTGGCACCTTTAGAGTAGGAGCAATCGCTGGACGTTCGCAATTTCGGTGTTGAGCTCTGGCCAGTTGAGAAGGAGAGGCTTTGTACGTTGGAAGTTTTAGTAGCCTAAACAAGTTCAGAGCCCAAGTGTTTGTGGTTCGTTTTAGAGGATACCAGTGGGAGATGAGGACCAGCAAGAGCTTTCAGGGCTGGCACCTTTAGTGTAGGAGCAATCGCTGGACGTTCGCAATTTTGGTGTTGAGCTCTGACGTGAATTAGTGAAAGGAAGCGATGATACGTGTGGACCTTTGAGTGTCTAAACAAGTTCAGAGCCCTAGTGTTTGTGGTTCGTTTTAGAGGTTACCAGTGGGAGATGAGGACCAGCAAGAGCTTTCAGGGCTGGCACCTGTAGTGTAGGAGCAATCGCTGGAAGTTCGCAATTTCGGTGTTGACCTCTGACGTGAATTAGCGAAATGAAGCGATGATACGTCTGGACCTTTGAGTGTCTAAACAAGTTCAGAGCCCAAGTGTTTGTGGTTCGTTATAGAGATTACCAGTGGGAGATGAGGACCAGCAAGAGCTTTCAGGGCTGGCACCTGTAGTGTAGGAGCAATCGCTGGACCTTCGCAATTTCGGTGTTGAGCTCTGGCCAGGTTGAGCAGGAGAGGCTGTGTACGTTGGAAGTTTTAGTAGCCTAAACAAGTTCAGAGCCCAAGTGTTTGTGGTTCGTTTTAGAGGTTACCAGTGGGAGATGAGGACCAGCAAGAGCTTTCAGGGCTGGCACCTGTAGTGTAGGAGCAATCGCTGAACAGTCGCAATTTCGGTGTTGAGCTCTGGCCAGTTGAGCAGGAGAGGCTGTGTACGTTGGAAATATAAGTAGCCTAAACAAGTTCAGAGCCCAAGTGTTTGTGGTTCGTTTGAGAGGTTACCAGTGGGAGATGAGGACCAGCAAGAGCTTTCAGGGCTGGCACCTTTAGTGTAGGAGCAATCGCTGGACGTTCGCAATTTCGGTGTTGAGCTCTGTCATGAATTAGCGAAAGGAAGTGATGATACGTGTGGACCTTTGAGTGTCTAAACAAGTTCAGAGCCCAAGTGTTTGTTGTTCGTTTTAGAGGCTACCAGTGGGAGATGAGGACCAGCAAGAGCTTTCAGGCCTGGCACCTTTAGTGTAGGATCAATCGCTGTACGTTTGCAATTTCGGTGTGAGCTCCGACGTGAATTAGCGAAAGGAAGCGATGATACGTCTGGACCTTTGAGTGTCTAAACAAGTTCAGAGCCCAAGTGTTTGTGGTTCGTTTTAGAGGTTACCAGTGGGAGATGAGGACCAGCAAGAGCTTTCAGGGCTGGCACCTTTAGAGTAGGAGCAATCACTGGACGTTCGCAATTTTGGTGTTGAGCTCTGACGTGAATTAGTGAAAGGAAGCGATGATACGTGTGGACCTTTGAGTGTCTAAACAAGTTCAGAGCCCAAGTGTTTGTGGTTCGTTTGAGAGGTTACCAGTGGGAGATGAGGACCAGCAAGAGCTTTCAGGGCTGACACCTTTAGTGTAGGAGCAATCCCTGGACGTTCGCAATTTCGGTGTAGAGCTCTGGCCAGATTGAGCAGGAGAGGCTGTGTACGTTGGAAGTTTTAGTAGCCTAAACAAGTTCAGAGCCCAAGTGTTTGTGGTTCGTTTGAGAGGTTACCAGTGGGAGATGAGGACCAGCAAGAGCTTTCAGGGCTGGCACCATTAGTGCAGGAGCAATCGCTGGACGTTCGCAATTTCGCTGTTGAGCTCCGACGTGAATTATCGAAAGGAAGCAATGATACGTCTGGACCTTTGAGTATCTAAACAAGTTCAGAGCCCAAGTGTTTGTGGTTCGTTTTAGAAGTTACCAGTGGGAGATGAGGACCAGCAAGAGCTTTCAGGGCTGGCACCTTTAGTGTAGGAGCAATCGCTGGACGTTCGCAATTTCGGTGTTGAGCTCTGGCCAGATTGAGCAGGAGAGGCTGTGTACGCTGGAAGTTTTAGTAGCGTAAACAAGTTCAGAGCCCAAGTGTTTGTGATTCGTTTTAGAGGTTACCAGTGGGAGATGAGGACCAGCAAGAGCTTTCAGGGCTGGCACCTTTAGTGTAGGAGCAATCGCTGGACGTTCGCAATTTTGGTGTTCAGCTCTGACGTGAATTAGCGAAAGGAAGAAATGATACGTCTGGACCTTTGAGTGTCTAAACAAGTTCAGAGCCCAGGTCTTTGTGGTTCATTTTAGAGGTTACCAGTGGGAGATGAGGACCAGCAAGAGCTTTCAGGGCTGGCACCTTTAGAGTAGGAGCAATCGCTGGACGTTCGCAATTTTGGTGTTGCCCTGCGATGTGAATTAGTGAAAGGAAGCGATGATACGTCTGGAACTTTGAGTGTCTAAACAAGTTCAGAGCCCTAGTGTTTGTGGTTCGTTTTAGAGGTTACCAGTGGGAGATGAGGACCAGCAAGAGCTTTCAGGGCTGGCACCTTTAGTGTAAGAGCAATCGCTGGACGTTCGCAATTTCGGTGTTGAGCTCCGACGTGAATTAGCGAAAGGAAGCGATGATACGTCTGGACCTTTGAGTGTCTAAACAAGTTCAGAGCCCAAGTGTTTGTGGTTCGTTTTAGAGGTTACCAGTGGGAGATGAGGACCAGCAAGAGCTTTCAGGGCTGGCACCTTTAGAGTAGGAGCAATCACTGGACGTTCGCAATTTTGGTGTTGAGCTCTGACGTGAATTAGTGAAAGGAAGCGATTATACGTCTGGACCTTTGAGTGTCTAAACAAGTTCAGAGCCCAGGTCTTTGTGGTTCATTTTAGACGTTACCAGTGGGAGATGAGGACCAGCAAGAGCTTTCAGTGCTGGCACCTTTAGAGTAGGAGCAATCGCTGGACGTTCGCAATTTGGGTTTCGAGCTCTGGCCAGATTGAGCAGGAGAGGCTGTGTACGTTGGAAGTTTTAGTAGCGTAAACAAGTTCAGAGCCCAAGTGTTTGTGGTTCGTTTGAGAGGTTACCAGTGGGAGATGAGGACCAGCAAGAGCTTTCAGGGCTGGCACCTTTAGTGTAGGAGCAATCGGTGGAAGTTCGCAATTTCGGTGTTGACCTCTGACGTGAATTAGCGAAATGAAGCGATGATACGTCTGGACCTTTGAGTGTCTAAACAAGTTCAGAGCCCGAGTGTTTTTGGTTCGTTTTAGAGGTTACCAGTGGGAGATGAGGACCAGCAAGAGCTTTCAGGGCTGGCACCTTTAGTGTAGGAGCAATTGCTGGACGTTCGCAATTTCGGTGTTGAGCTCCGACGTGAATTAGCTAAACGAAGCGATGATACGTCTGGACCTTTGAGTGTCTAAACAAGATCAGAGCCCAAGTGTTTGTGGTTCGTTTAAGAGGTTACCAGTGGGAGATGAGGACCAGCAAGAGCTTTCAGGGCTGGCACCTTTAGAGTAGGAGCAATCGCTGGACGTTCGCAATTTGGGTGTAGAACTCTGGCCAGATTGAGCAGGAGAGGCTGTGTACGCTGGAAGTTTTAGTAGCCTAAACAAGTTGAGAGCCCAAGTGTTTGTGGTTCGTTTGAGAGGTTACCAGTGGGAGATGAGGACCAGCAAGAGCTTTCAGGGCTGGCACCTTTAGTGTAGGAGCAATCGCTGGACGTTTGCAATTTTGGTGTTGAGCTCTGACGTGAATTAGTGAAAGGAAGCGATGATACGTCTGGAACTTTGAGTGTGTAAACAAGTTCAGAGCCCTAGTGTTTGTGGTTCGTTTTAGAGGTTACCAGTGGGAGATGAGGACCAGCAAGAGCTTTCAGGGCTGGCACCTGTAGTGTAGGAGCAATCGCTGGACGTTCGCAATTTGGGTTTCGAGCTCTGGCCAGATTGAGCAGGAGAGGCTGTGTACGTTGGAAGTTTTAGTAGGCTAAACAAGTTCAGAGGCCAAGTGTTTGTGGTTCGTTTTAGAGGTTACCAGTGGGAGATGAGGACCAGCAAGAGCTTTCAGGGCTGGCACCTGTAGTGTAGGAGCAATCGCTGAACAGTCGCAATTTCGGTGTTGAGCTCTGGCCAGTTGAGCAGGAGAGGCTGTGTACGTTGGAAATTTTAGTAGCCTAAACAAGTTCAGAGCCCAAGTGTTTGTGGTTCGTTTTAGAGGTTACCAGTGGGAGATGAGGACCTGCAAGAGCTTTCAGGGCTGGCACCTTTAGTGTAGGAGCAATCGCTGGACGTTCGCAATTTCGGTGTTGAGCTCTGTCGTGAATTAGCGAAAGGAAGTGATGATACTTGTGGACCTTAGAGTGTCTAAAGAAGTTCAGAGCCCAAGTGTTTGTGGTTCGTTTTAGAGGCTACCAGTGGGAGATGAGGACCAGCAAGAGCTTTCAGGGCTGGCACCTTTAGTGTAGGAGCAATCGTTGGACGTTTGCAATTTCGGTGTGAGCTCTGGCCAGGTTGAGCAGGAGAGGCAGTGTACGTTGGAAGTTTTAGTAGCCTAAACAAGTTCATAGGCCAAGTGTTTGTGGTTCGTTTTAGAGGTTACCAGTGGGAGATGAGGACCAGCAAGAGCTTTCAGGGCTGGCACCATTAGTGTAGGATCAGTCGCTGGACGTTTGCAATTTCGTTGTTGAGCTCCGACGTGAATTAGCGAAAGGAAGCGATGATACGTCTGGACCTTTGAGTGTCTAAACAAGTTCAGAGCCCAAGTGTTTGTGGTTCGTTTTAGAGGTTACCAGTGGGAGATGAGGACCAGCAAGAGCTTTCAGGGCTGGCACCTTTAGGGTAGGAGCAATCACTGGACGTTCGCAATTTTGGTGTTGAGCTCTGACGTGAATTAGTGAAAGGAAGCGATTATACGTCTGGACCTTTGAGTGTCTAAACAAGTTCAGAGCCCAAGTGTTTGTGGTTCGTTTTAGAGGTTACCAGTGGGAGATGAGGACCAGCAAGAGCTTTCAGGGCTGACACCTTTAGTGTAGGAGCAATCCCTGGACATTCGCAATTTCGGTGTAGAGCTCTGGCCAGATTGAGCAGGAGAGGCTGTGTACGTTGGAAGTTTTAGCAGCCTAAACAAGTTCAGAGGCCAAGTGTTTGTGGTTCGTTTGAGAGGTTACCAGTGGGAGATGAGGACCAGCAAGAGCTTTCAGGGCTGGCACCTTTAGTGTAGGAGCAATCGCTGGACGTTCGCAATTTCGGTGTTGAGCTCTGTCATGAATTAGCGAAAGGAAGTGATGATACGTGTGGACCTTTGAGTGTATAAACAAGTTCAGAGCCCAAGTGTTTGTTGTTCGTTTTAGAGGCTACCAGTGGGAGATGAGGACCAGCAAGAGCTTTCAGGGCTGGCACCTTTAGTGTAGGAGCAATCCCTGGACGTTCGCAATTTCGGTGTGAGCTCTGGCCAGGTTGAGCAGGAGAGGCTGTGTACGTTGGAAGTTTTAGTAGGCGAAACAAGTTCAGAGCCCTAGTGTTTGTGGTTCGTTTTAGAGGTTACCAGTGGGAGATGAGGACCAGCAAGAGCTTTCAGGGCTGGCACCATTAGTGCAGGAGCAATCGCTGGACGTTCGCAATTTCGGTGTTCAGCTCCGACGTGAATTATCGAAAGGAAGCAATGATACGTCTGGACCTTTGAGTATCTAAACAAGTTCAGAGCCCAAGTGTTTGTGGTTCGTTTTAGAAGTTACCAGTGGGAGATGAGGACCAGCAAGAGCTTTCAGGGCTGGCACCTTTAGTGTAGGAGCAATCGCTGGACGTTCGCAATTTCGGTGTTGAGCTCTGGCCAGATTGAGCAGGAGAGGCTGTGTACTTTGGAAGTTTTAGTAGCCTAAACAAGTTCAGAGCCCAAGTGTTTGTGGTTCGTTTGAGAGGTTACCAGTGGGAGATGAGGACCAGGAAGAGCTTTCAGGGCTGGCACCTTTAGTGTAGGAGCAATCGCTGGACGTTCGCAATTTTGGTGTTCAGCTCTGACGTGAATTAGCGAAAGGAAGCAATGATACGTCTGGACCTTTGAGTGTCTAAACAAGTTCAGAGCCCAGGTCTTTGTGGTTCATTTTAGAGGTTACCAGTGGGAGATGAGGACCAGCAAGAGCTTTCAGGGCTGGCACCTTTAGAGTAGGAGCAATCGCTGGACGTTCGCAATTTTGGTGTTGCCCTGCGATGTGAATTAGTGAAAGGAAGCGATGATACGTCTGGAACTTTGAGTGTCTAAACAAGTTCAGAGCCCTAGTGTTTGTGGTTCGTTTTAGAGGTTACCAGTGGGAGATGAGGACCAGCAAGAGCTTTCAGGGCTGGCACCTTTAGTGTAGGAGCAATCGCTGGACGTTCGCAATTTCGGTGTTGAGCTCCGACGTGAATTAGCGAAAGGAAGCGATGATACGTCTGGACCTTTGAGTGTCTAAACAAGTTCAGAGCCCAAGTGTTTGTGGTTCGTTTTAGAGGTTACCAGTGGGAGATGAGGACCAGCAAGAGCTTTCAGGGCTGGCACCTTTAGAGTAGGAGCAATCACTGGACGTTCGCAATTTTGGTGTTGAGCTCTGACGTGAATTAGTGAAAGGAAGCGATTATACGTCTGGACCTTTGAGTGTCTAAACAAGTTCAGAGCCCAAGTGTTTGTGGTTCGTTTGAGAGGTTACCAGTGGGAGATGAGGAGCAGCAAGAGCTTTCAGGGCTGGCACCTTTAGTGTAGGAGCAATCGCTGGACGTTCGCAATTTCGGTGTTGAGCTCTGGCCAGATTGAGCAGGAGAGGCTGTGTACGCTGGAAGTTTTAGTAGCCTAAACAAGTTCAGAGCCCAAGTGTTTGTGGTTCGTTTTAGAGGTTACCAGTGGGAGATGAGGACCAGCAAGAGCTTTCAGGGCTGGCACCTTTATTGTAGGAGCAATCGCTGGACGTTCGCAATTTTGGTGTTCAGCTCTGACGTGAATTAGCGAAAGGAAGCAATGATACGTCTGGACCTTTGAGTGTCTAAACAAGTTCAGAGCCCAGGTCTTTGTGGTTCATTTTAGAGGTTACCAGTGGGAGATGAGGACCAGCAAGAGCTTTCAGTGCTGGCACCTTTAGAGTAGGAGCAATCGCTGGACGTTCGCAATTTTGGTGTTGCCCTGCGATGTGAATTAGTGAAAGGAAGCGATGATAAGTCTGGAACTTTGAGTGTCTAAACAAGTTCAGAGCCCAAGTGTTTGTGGTTCGTTTTAGAGGTTACCAGTGGGAGATGAGGACCAGCAAGAGCTTTCAGGGCTGGCACCTTTAGTGTAGGAGCAATCGCTGGACGTTCGCAATTTCGGTGTTGAGCTCCGACGTGAATTAGCGAAAGGAAGTGATGATACGTGTGGACCTTTGAGTGTCTAAACAAGTTCAGAGGCCAAGTGTTTGTGGTTCGTTTGAGAGGTTACCAGTGGGAGATGAGGACCAGCAAGAGCTTTCAGGGCTGGCACCTTTAGAGTAGGAGCAATCGCTGGACGTTCGCAATGTCGGTGTTGAGCTCTGGCCAGTTGAGAAAGAGAGGCTTTGTACGTTGGAAGTTTTAGTAGCCTAAACAAGTTCAGAGCCCAAGTGTTTGTGGTTCGTTTTAGAGGATACCAGTGGGAGATGAGGACCAGAAAGAGCTTTCAGGGCTGGCACCTTTAGTGTAGGAGCAATCGCTGGACGTTCGCAATTTTGGTGTTGAGCTCTGACGTGAATTAGTGAAAGGAAGCGATGATACGTCTGGAACTTTGAGTGTCTAAACAAGTTCAGAGCCCACGTGTTTGTGGTTCGTTTTAGAGGTTACCAGTGGGAGATGAGGACCAGCAAGAGCTTTCAGGGCTGGCACCTGTAGTGTAGGAGCAATCGCTGGAAGTTCGCAATTTCGGTGTTGACCTCTGACGTGAATTAGCGAAATGAAGCGATGATACGTCTGGACCTTTGAGTGTCTAAACAAGTTCAGAGCCCAAGTGTTTGTGGTTCGTTATAGAGGTTACCAGTGGGAGATGAGGACCAGCAAGAGCTTTCAGGGCTGGCACCTTTAGTGTAGGAGCAATCGCTGGACGTTTGCAATTTCGGTGTTGAGCTCTGGCCAGGTTGAGCAGGAGAGGCTGTGTACGTTGGAAGTTTTAGTAGCCTAAACAAGTTCAGAGCCCAAGTGTTTGTGGTTCGTTTTAGAGGTTACCAGTGGGAGATGAGGACCAGCAAGAGCTTTCAGGGCTGGCACCTGTAGTGTAGGAGCAATCGCTGAACAGTCGCAATTTCGGTGTTGAGCTCTGGCCAGTTGAGCAGGAGAGGCTGTGTACGTTGGAAATTTTAGTAGCCTAAACAAGTTCAGAGCCCAAGTGTTTGTGGTTCGTTTGAGAGGTTACCAGTGGGAGATGAGGACCAGCAAGAGCTTTCAGGGCTGGCACCTTTAGTGTAGGAGCAATCGCTGGACGTTCGCAATTTCGGTGTTGAGCTCTGTCATGAATTAGCGAAAGGAAGTGATGATACGTGTGGACCTTTGAGTGTCTAAACAAGTTCAGAGCCCAAGTGTTTGTTGTTCGTTTTAGAGGCTACCAGTGGGAGATGAGGACCAGCAAGAGCTTTCAGGGCTGGCACCTTTAGTGTAGGAGCAATCGCTGGATGTTCGCAATTTCGGTGTGAGCTCTGGCCAGGTTGAGCAGGAGAGGCTGTGAACGTTGGAAGTTTTAGTAGGCGAAACAAGTTCAGAGGCCAAGTGTTTGTGGTTCGTTTGAGAGGTTACCAGTGGGAGATGAGGACCAGCAAGAGCTTTCAGGGCTGGCACCTTTAGTGTAGGATCAATCGCTGGACGTTTGCAATTTCGGTGTTGAGCTCCGACGTGAATTAGCGAAAGGAAGCGATGATACGTGTGGACCTTTGAGTGTCTAAACAAGTTCAGAGCCCAAGTGTTTGTGGTTCGTTTTAGAGGTTACCAGTGGGAGATGAGGACCAGCAAGAGCTTTCAGGGCTGGCACCTTTAGAGTAGGAGCAATCGCTGGACGTTCGCAATTTTGGTGTTGAGCTCTGACGTGAATTAGTGAAAGGAAGCGATGATACGTGTGGACCTTTGAGTGTCTAAACAAGTTCAGAGCCCAAGTGTTTGTGGTTCGTTTTAGAGGTTACCAGTGGGAGATGAGGACCAGCAAGAGCTTTCAGGGCTGACACCTTTAGTGTAGGAGCAATCCCTGGACGTTCGCAATTTCGGTGTAGAGCTCTGGCCAGATTGAGCAGGAGAGGCTGTGTACGTTGGAAGTTTTAGTAGCCTAAACAAGTTCAGAGCCCAAGTGTTTGTGGTTCGTTTGAGAGGTTACCAGTGGGAGATGAGGACCAGCAAGAGCTTTCAGGGCTGGCACCATTAGTGCAGGAGCAATCGCTGGACGTTCGCAATTTCGCTGTTGAGCTCCGACGTGAATTATCGAAAGGAAGCAATGATACGTCTGGACCTTTGAGTATCTAAACAAGTTCAGAGCCCAAGTGTTTGTGGTTCGTTTTAGAAGTTACCAGTGGGAGATGAGGACCAGCAAGAGCTTTCAGGGCTGGCACCTTTAGTGTAGGAGCAATCGCTGGACGTTCGCAATTTCGGTGTTGAGCTCTGGCCAGATTGAGCAGGAGAGGCTGTGTACGCTGGAAGTTTTAGTAGCGTAAACAAGTTCAGAGCCCAAGTGTTTGTGATTCGTTTGAGAGGTTACCAGTGGGAGATGAGGACCAGCAAGAGCTTTCAGGGCTGGCACCTTTAGTGTAGGAGCAATCGCTGGACGTTCGCAATTTTGGTGTTCAGCTCTGACGTGAATTAGCGAAAGGAAGCAATGATACGTCTGGACCTTTGAGTGTCTAAACAAGTTCAGAGCCCAGGTCTTTGTGGTTCATTTTAGAGGTTACCAGTGGGAGATGAGGACCAGCAAGAGCTTTCAGGGCTGGCACCTTTAGAGTAGGAGCAATCGCTGGACGTTCGCAATTTTGGTGTTGCCCTGCGATGTGAATTAGTGAAAGGAAGCGATGATACGTCTGGACCTTTGAGTGTCTAAACAAGTTCAGAGCCCAAGTGTTTGTGGTTCGTTTTAGAGGTTACCAGTGGGAGATGAGGACCAGCAAGAGCTTTCAGGGCTGGCACCTTTAGAGTAGGAGCAATCACTGGACGTTCGCAATTTTGGTGTTGAGCTCTGACGTGAATTAGTGAAAGGAAGCGATTATACGTCTGGACCTTTGAGTGTCTAAACAAGTTCAGAGCCCAAGTGTTTGTGGTTCGTTTGAGAGGTTACCAGTGGGAGATGAGGACCAGCAAGAGCTTTCAGGGCTGGCACCTTTAGTGTAGGAGCAATCGCTGGACGTTCGCAATTTTGGTGTTCAGCTCTGACGTGAATTAGCGAAAGGGAGCAATGATACGTCTGGACCTTTGAGTGTCTAAACAAGTTCAGAGCCCAGGTCTTTGTGGTTCATTTTAGAGGTTACCAGTGGGAGATGAGGACCAGCAAGAGCTTTCAGTGCTGGCACCTTTAGAGTAGGAGCAATCGCTGGACGTTCGCAATTTTGGTGTTGCCCTGCGATGTGAATTAGTGAAAGGAAGCGATGATACGTCTGGAACTTTGAGTGTCTAAACAAGTTCAGAGCCCTAGTGTTTGTGGTTCGTTTTAGAGGTTACCAGTGGGAGATGAGGACCAGCAAGAGCTTTCAGGCCTGGCACCTTTAGTGTAGGAGCAATCGCTGGACGTTCGCAATTTGGGTTTCGAGCTCTGGCCAGATTGAGCAGGAGAGCCTGTGTACGTTGGAAGTTTTAGTAGCGTAAACAAGTTCAGAGCCCAAGTGTTTGTGGTTCGTTTGAGAGGTTACCAGTGGGAGATGAGGACCAGCAAGAGCTTTCAGGGCTGGCACCTTTAGTGTAGGAGCAATCGGTGGAAGTTCGCAATTTCGCTGTTGACCTCTGACGTGAATTAGCGAAATGAAGCGATGATACGTCTGGACCTTTGAGTGTCTAAACAAGTTCAGAGCCCGAGTGTTTGTGGTTCGTTTTAGAGGTTACCAGTGGGAGATGAGGACCAGCAAGAGCTTTCAGGGCTGACACCTTTAGTGTAGGAGCAATCCCTGGACGTTCGCAATTTCGGTGTAGAGCTCTGGCCAGATTGAGCAGGAGAGGCTGTGTACGTTGGAAGTTTTAGTAGCCTAAACAAGTTCAGAGGCCAAGTGTTTGTGGTTCGTTTGAGAGGTTACCAGTGGGAGATGAGGACCAGCAAGAGCTTTCAGGGCTGGCACCATTAGTGCAGGAGCAATCGCTGGACGTTCGCAATTTCGCTGTTGAGCTCCGACGTGAATTATCGAAAGGAAGCAATAATACGTCTGGACCTTTGAGTATCTAAACAAGTTCAGAGCCCAAGTGTTTGTGGTTCGTTTTAGAAGTTACCAGTGGGAGATGAGGACCAGCAAGAGCTTTCAGGGCTGGCACCTTTAGTGTAGGAGCAATCGCTGGACGTTCGCAATTTCGGTGTTGAGCTCTGGCCAGATTGAGCAGGAGAGGCTGTGTACGCTGGATGTTTTAGTAGCGTAAACAAGTTCAGAGCCCAAGTGTTTGTGATTCGTTTTAGAGGTTACCAGTGGGAGATGAGGACCAGCAAGAGCTTTCAGGGCTGGCATCTTTAGTGTAGGAGCAATCGCTGGACGTTCGCAATTTTGGTGTTCAGCTCTGACGTGAATTAGCGAAAGGAAGCAATGATACGCCTGGACCTTTGAGTGTCTAAACAAGTTCAGAGCCCAGGTCTTTGTGGTTCATTTTAGAGGTTACCAGTGGGAGATGAGGACCAGCAAGAGCTTTCAGGGCTGGCACCTTTAGAGTAGGAGCAATCGCTGGACGTTCGCAATTTTGGTGTTGCCCTGCGATGTGAATTAGTGAAAGGAAGCGATGATACGTCTGGACCTTTGAGTGTCTAAACAAGTTCAGAGCCCAAGTGTTTGTGGTTCGTTTTAGAGGTTACCAGTGGGAGATGAGGACCAGCAAGAGCTTTCAGGGCTGGCACCTTTAGAGTAGGAGCAATCACTGGACGTTCGCAATTTTGGTGTTGAGCTCTGACGTGAATTAGTGAAAGGAAGCGATTATACGTCTGGACCTTTGAGTGTCTAAACAAGTTCAGAGCCCAAGTGTTTGTGGTTCGTTTGAGAGGTTACCAGTGGGAGATGAGGACCAGCAAGAGCTTTCAGGGCTGGCACCTTTAGTGTAGGAGCAATCGCTGGACGTTCGCAATTTTGGTGTTCAGCTCTGACGTGAATTAGCGAAAGGGAGCAATGATACGTCTGGACCTTTGAGTGTCTAAACAAGTTCAGAGCCCAGGTCTTTGTGGTTCATTTTAGAGGTTACCAGTGGGAGATGAGGACCAGCAAGAGCTTTCAGTGCTGGCACCTTTAGAGTAGGAGCAATCGCTGGACGTTCGCAATTTTGGTGTTGCCCTGCGATGTGAATTAGTGAAAGGAAGCGATGATACGTGTGGAACTTTGAGTGTCTAAACAAGTTCAGAGCCCTAGTGTTTGTGGTTCGTTTTAGTGGTTACCAGTGGGAGATGAGGACCAGCAAGAGCTTTCAGGCCTGGCACCTTTAGTGTAGGAGCAATCGCTGGACGTTCGCAATTTGGGTTTCGAGCTCTGGCCAGATTGAGCAGGAGAGGCTGTGTACGTTGGAAGTTTTAGTAGCGTAAACAAGTTCAGAGCCCAAGTGTTTGTGGTTCGTTTGAGAGGTTACCAGTGGGAGATGAGGACCAGCAAGAGCTTTCAGGGCTGGCACCTTTAGTGTAGGAGCAATCGGTGGAAGTTCGCAATTTCGCTGTTGACCTCTGACGTGAATTAGCGAAATGAAGCGATGATACGTCTGGACCTTTGAGTGTCTAAACAAGTTCAGAGCCCGAGTGTTTGTGGTTCGTTTTAGAGGTTACCAGTGGGAGATGAGGACCAGCAAGAGCTTTCAGGGCTGGCACCTTTAGTGTAGGAGCAATCCCTGGACATTCGCAATTTCGGTGTTGAGCTCCGACGTGAATTAGCTAAACGAAGCGAAGATACGTCTGGACCTTTGAGTGTCTAAACAAGATCAGAGCCCAAGTGTTTTTGGTTCGTTTTAGAGGTTACCAGTGGGACATGAGGACCAGCAAGAGCTTTCAGGGCTGGCACCTTTAGAGTAGGAGCAATCGCTGGACGTTCGCAATTTGGGTGTAGAACTCTGGCCAGATTGAGCAGGAGAGGCTGTGTACGCTGGAAGTTTTAGTAGCCTAAACAAGTTCAGAGCCCACGTGTTTGTGGTTCGTTTGAGAGGTTACCAGTGGGAGATGAGGACCAGCAAGAGCTTTCAGGGCTGGCACCTTTAGTGTAGGAGCAATCGCTGGACTTTTGCAATTTTGGTGTTGAGCTCTGACGTGAATTAGTGAAAGGAAGCGATGATACGTCTGGAACTTTGAGTGTGTAAACAAGTTCAGAGCCCTAGTGTTTGTGGTTCGTTTTAGAGGTTACCAGTGGGAGATGAGGACCAGCAAGAGCTTTCAGGGCTGGCACCTGTAGTGTAGGAGCAATCGCTGGACGTTCGCAATTTGGGTTTCGAGCTCTGGCCAGATTGAGCAGGAGAGGCTGTGTACGTTGGAAGTTTTAGTAGGCTAAACAAGTTCAGAGGCCAAGTGTTTGTGGTTCGTTTTAGAGGTTACCAGTGGGAGATGAGGACCAGCAAGAGCTTTCAGGGCTGGCACCTGTAGTGTAGGAGCAATCGCTGAACAGTCGCAATTTCGGTGTTGAGCTCTGGCCAGTTGAGCTGGAGAGGCTGTGTACGTTGGAAATTTTAGTAGCCTAAACAAGTTCAGAGCCCAAGTGTTTGTGGTTCGTTTTAGAGGCTACCAGTGGGAGATGAGGACCAGCAAGAGCTTTCAGGGCTGGCACCTTTAGTGTAGGAGCAATCGCTGGACGTTTGCAATTTCGGTGTGAGCTCTGGCCAGGTTGAGCAGGAGAGGCAGTGTACGTTGGAAGTTTTAGTAGCCTAAACAAGTTCATAGGCCAAGTGTTTGTGGTTCGTTTTAGAGGTTACCAGTGGGAGATGAGGACCAGCAAGAGCTTTCAGGGCTGGCACCATTAGTGTAGGATCAGTCGCTGGACGCTTGCAATTTCGTTGTTGAGCTCCGACGTGAATTAGCGAAAGGAAGCGATGATACGTCTGGACCTTTGAGTGTCTAAACAAGTTCAGAGCCCAAGTGTTTGTGGTTCGTTTGAGAGGTTACCAGTGGGAGATGAGGACCAGCAAGAGCTTTCAGGGCTGGCACCTTTAGAGTAGGAGCAATCACTGGACATTCGCAATTTTGGTGTTGAGCTCTGACGTGAATTAGTGAAAGGAAGCGATTATACGTCTGGACCTTTGAGTGTCTAAACAAGTTCAGAGGCCAAGTGTTTGTGGTTCGTTTGAGAGGTTACCAGTGGGAGATGAGGACCAGCAAGAGCTTTCAGGGCTGGCACCTTTAGTGTAGGAGCAATCCCTGGACGTTCGCAATTTCGGTGTAGAGCTCTGGCCAGATTGAGCAGGAGAGGCTGTGTACGTTGGAAGTTTTAGCAGCCTAAACAAGTTCAGAGCCCAAGTGTTTGTGGTTCGTTTGAGAGGTTACCAGTGGGAGATGAGGACCAGCAAGAGCTTTCAGGGCTGGCACCATTAGTGCAGGAGCAATCGCTGGACGTTCGCAATTTCGCTGTTGAGCTCCGACGTGAATTAGCGAAAGGAAGCAATGATACGTCTGGACCTTTGAGTATCTAAACAAGTTCAGAGCCCAAGTGTTTGTGGTTCGTTTTAGAAGTTACCAGTGGGAGATGAGGAGCAGCAAGAGCTTTCAGGGCTGGCACCTTTAGTGTAGGAGCAATCGCTGGAACGTTCGCAATTTTGGTGTTGAGCTCTGGCCAGATTGAGCAGGAGAGGCTGTGTACGCTGGAAGTTTTTAGTATCCTAAACAAGTTCAGAGCCCAAGTGTTTGTGGTTCGTTTCAGAGGTTACCAGTGGAGATGAGGACCAGCAAGAGCTTTCAGGGCTGGCACCTTTAGTGTAGGAGCAATCGCTGGACGTTCGCAATTTTGGTATTCAGCTCTGACGTGAATTAGCGAAAGGAAGCAATGATATGTCTGGACCTTTGAGTGTCTAAACAAGTTCAGAGCCCAGGTCTTTGTGGTTCATTTTAGAGGTTACCAGTGGGAGATGAGGACCAGCAAGAGCTTTCAGGGCTGGCACCTTTAGTGTAGGAGCAATCGCTGGACGTTCGCAATTTTGTGTTGACCTGCGATGTGAATTAGTGAAACGAAGCGATGATACGTCTGGAACTTTGAGTGTCTAAACAAGTTCAGAGCCCTAGTGTTTGTCGTTCGTTTTAGAGGTTACCAGTGGGAGATGAGGACCAGCAAGAGCTTTCAGGGCTGGCACCTTTAGTGTAGGAGCAATCCCTGGACGTTCGCAATTTCGATGTTGAGCTCTGGCCAGATTGAGCAGGAGAGGCTGTGTACGTTGGAAGTTTTAGTAGGCTAAACAAGTTCATAGCCCGAATGTTGGTGGTTCGTTTGAGAGGTTACCAGTGGGAGATGAGGACCAGCAAGAGCTTTCAGGACTGGCACCTTTAGTGTAGGAGCAATCGCTGGACGTTCACAATTTCGGTGTAGAACTCTGGCCAGATTGAGCAGGAGAGGCTGTGTACTGTGGAAGTTTTAGTAGCCTAAACAAGTTCAGAGCCCTAGTGTTTGTGGTTCGTTTGAGAGGTTACCAGTGGGAGATGAGGACCAGCAAGAGCTTTCAGGGCTGGCACCTTTAGTGTAGGAGCAATCGCTGGACGTTCGCAATTTCGGTGTTGAGCTCTGGCCAGATTGAGCAGGAGAGGCTGTGTACGCTGGAAGTTTTAGTAGCCTAAACAAGTTCAGAGCCCAAGTGTTTGTGGTTCGTTTGAGAGGTTACCAGTGGGAGATGAGGACCAGCAAGAGCTTTCAGGGCTGGCACCTTTAGTGTAGGAGCAATCGCTGGACGTTCGCAATTTTGGTATTCAGCTCTGACGTGAATTAGCGCAAGGAAGCAATGATACGTCTGGACCTTTGAGTGTCTAAACAAGTTCAGAGCCCAGGTCTTTGTGGTTCATTTTAGAGGTTACCAGTGGGAGATGAGGACCAGCAAGAGCTTTCAGGGCTGGCACCTTTAGAGTAGGAGCAATCGCTGGACGTTCGCAATTTTGGTGTTGACCTGCGACGTGAATTAGTGAAAGGAAGCAATGATACGTCTGGAACTTTGAGTGTCTAAACAAGTTCAGAGCCCTAGTGTTTGTGGTTCGTTTTAGAGGTTACCAGTGGGAGATGAGGACCAGCAAGAGCTTTCAGGGCTGGCACCTGTAGTGTAGGAGCAATCGCTGGACTTTCGCAATTTGGGTTTCGAGCTCTGCCAGATTGAGCAGGAGAGGCTGTGTACGTTGGAAGTTTTAGTAGCGTAAACAAGTTCAGAGCCCAAGTGTTTGTGGTTCGTTTGAGAGGTTACCAGTGGGAGATGAGGACCAGCAAGAGCTTTCAGGGCTGGCACCTTTAGTGTAGGAGCAATCGCTGGACGTTCGCAATTTCGGTGTTGAGCTCCGACGTGAATTAGCGAAAGGAAGCGATGATACGTCTGGACCTTTGAGTGTCTAAACAAGTTCAGAGCCCAAGTGTTTGTGGTTCGTTTTAGAGGTTACCAGTGGGAGATGAGGACCAGCAAGAGCTTTCAGGGCTGGCACCTTTAGAGTAGGAGCAATCGCTGGACGTTCGCAATTTGTGTGTAGAACTCTGGCCAGATTGAGCAGGAGAGGCTGTGTACGCTGGAAGTTTTAGTAGCCTAAACAAGTTCAGAGCCCAAGTGTTTGTGGTTCGTTTTAGAGGTTACCAGTGGGAGATGAGGACCAGCAAGAGCTTTCAGGGCTGGCACCTTTAGTGTAGGAGCAATCGCTGGACGTTTGCAATTTTGGTGTTGACCTGCGACGTGAATTAGTGAAAGGAAGCGATGATACGTCTGGAACCTTGAGTGTCTAAACAAGTTCAGAGCCCTAGTGTTTGTGGTTCGTTTTAGAGGTTACCAGTGGGAGATGAGGACCAGCAAGAGCTTTCAGGGCTGGCACCTTTAGTGTAGGAGCAATCGCTGGACTTTCGCAATTTGGGTTTCGAGCTCTGGCCAGATTGAGCAGGAGAGGCTGTGTACGTTGGAAGTTTTAGTAGCCTAAACAAGTTCAGAGCCCAAGTGTTTGTGGTTCGTTTGAGAGGTTACCAGTGGGAGATGAGGACCAGCAAGAGCTTTCAGGGCTGGCACCTTTAGTGTAGGAGCAATCGCTGGACGTTCGCAATTTCGGTGTTGAGCTCTGTCGTGAATTAGCGAAAGGAAGTGATGATACGTGTGGACCTTTGAGTGTCTAAACAAGTTCAGAGCCCAAGTGTTTGTTGTTCGTTTTAGAGGCTACCAGTGGGAGATGAGGACCAGCAAGAGCTTTCAGGGCTGGCACTTTAAGTGTAGGAGCAATCGCTGGACGTTCGCAATTTCGGTGTTGAGCTCTGGCCAGATTGAGCAGGAGAGGCTGTGTACGTTGGAAGTTTTAGTAGCCTAAACAAGTTGAGAGCCCAAATGTTTGTGGTTCGTTTTAGAGGTTACCAGTGGGAGATGAGGACCAGCAAGAGCTTTCACGGCTGGCACCATTAGTGTAGGAGCAATCGCTGGACGTTCGCAATTTCGGTGTTGAGCTCTGGCCAGATTGAGCAGGAGAGGCTGTGTACGTTGGAAGTTTTAGTAGGCTAAACAAGTTCAGAGCCCAAGTGTTTGTGGTTCGTTTGAGAGGTTACCAGTGGGAGATGAGGACCAGCAAGAGCTTTCAGGGCTGGCACCTGTAGTGTAGGAGCAATCGCTGGACTTTCGCAATTTGGGTTTCGAGCTCTGGCCAGATTGAGCAGGAGAGGCTGTGTACGTTGGAAGTTTTAGTAGGCGAAACAAGTTCAGAGCCCAAGTGTTTGTGGTTCGTTTGAGAGGCTACCAGTGGGAGATGAGGACCAGCAAGAGCTTTCAGGGCTGGCACCTTTAGTGTAGGAGCAATCGCTGGACGTTCGGAATTTCAGTGTTGAGCTCTGTCGTGAATTAGCGAAAGGAAGTGATGATACGTGTGGACCTTTGAGTGTCTAAACAAGTTCAGAGCCCAAGTGTTTGTGGTTCGTTTTAGAGGCTACCAGTGGGAGATGAGGACCAGCAAGAGCTTTCAGGGCTGGCACTTTAAGTGTAGGAGCAATCGCTGGACGTTCGCAATTTCGGTGTGAGCTCTGGCCAGATTGAGCAGGAGAGGCTGTGTACGTTGGAAGTTTTAGTAGCCTAAACAAGTTGAGAGCCCAAGTGTTTGTGGTTCGTTTTAGAGGTTACCAGTGGGAGATGAGGACCAGCAAGAGCTTTCAGGGCTGGCACCATTAGTGTAGGAGCAATCGCTGGACGTTCGCAATTTCGGTGTTGAGCTCTGGCCAGATTGAGCAGGAGAGGCTGTGTACGTTGGAAGTTTTAGTAACCGAAACAAGTTCAGAGCCCAAGTGTTTGTGGTTTGTTTCAGAGGTTACCAGTGGGAGATGAGGACCAGCAAGAGCTTTCAGGGCTGGCACCTTTAGTGTAGGAGCAATCGCTGGACGTTCGCAATTTCGGTGTTGAGCTCTGGCCAGATTGAGCAGGAGAGGCTGTGTACGTTGGAAGTTTTAGTAGGCGAAACAAGTTCAGAGCCCAAGTGTTTGTGGTTCGTTTGAGAGGTTACCAGTGGGAGATGAGGACCAGCAAGAGCTTTCAGGGCTGCCACCTTTAGTGTAGGAGCAATCGCTGGACGTTCGCAATTTCGCTGTTGAGCTCCGACGTGAATTAGCGAAAGGAAGCAATGATACGTCTGGACCTTTGAGTGTCTAAACAAGTTGAGAGCCCAAGTGTTTGTGGTTCGTTTGAGAGGTTACCAGTGGGAGATGAGGACCAGCAAGAGCTTTCAGGGCTGGCACCTTTAGTGTAGGAGCAATCGCTGGACGTTCGCAATTTCGGTGTTGAGCTCTGGCCAGATTGAGCAGGAGAGGCTGTGTACGTTGGAAGTTTTAGTAGGCTAAACAAGTTCAGAGGCCAAGTGTTTGTGGTTCGTTTGAGAGGTTACCAGTGGGAGATGAGGACCAGCAAGAGCTTTCAGGGCTGGCACCTTTAGTGTAGGAGCAATCGCTGGACGTTCGCAATTCTGGTATTCAGCTCTGACGTGAATTAGCGAAAGGAAGCAATGATACGTCTGGACCTTTGAGTGTCTAAACAAGTTCAGAGCCCAAGTGTTTGTGGTTCGTTTTAGAGGTTACCAGTGGGAGATGAGGACCAGCAAGAGCTTTCAGGGCTGGCACCTTTAGTGTAGGAGCAATCGCTGGACGTTCGCAATTTGGGTGTAGAACTCTGGCCAGATTGAGCAGGAGAGGCTGTGTACGCTGGAAGTTTTCGTAGCCTAAACAAGTTCAGAGCCCAAGTGTTTGTGGTTCGTTTTAGAGGTTACCAGTGGGAGATGAGGACCAGCAAGAGCTTTCAGGGCTGGCACCTTTAGTGTAGGAGCAATCGCTGGACGTTTGCAATTTTGGTGTTGAGCTCTGACGTGAATTAGTGAAAGGAAGCGATGATACGTCTGGACCTTTGAGTGTCTAACCAAGTTCAGAGCCCTAGTGTTTGTGGTTCGTTTTAGAGGTTACCAGTGGGAGATGAGGACCAGCAAGAGCTTTCAGGGCTGGCACCTGTAGTGTAGGAGCAATCGCTGGACTTTCGCAATTTGGGTTTCGAGCTCTGGCCAGATTGAGCAGGAGAGGCTGTGTACGTTGGAAGTTTTAGTAGCCTAAACAAGTTCAGAGCCCAAGTGTTTGTGGTTCGTTTGAGAGGTTACCAGTGGGAGATGAGGACCAGCAAGAGCTTTCAGGGCTGGCACCTTTAGTGTAGGAGCAATCGCTGGACGTTCGCAATTTCGGTGTTGAGCTCTGTCGTGAATTAGCGAAAGGAAGTGATGATACGTGTGGACCTTTGAGTGTCTAAACAAGTTCAGAGCCCAAGTGTTTGTTGTTCATTTTAGAGGCTACCAGTGGGAGATGAGGACCAGCAAGAGCTTTCAGGGCTGGCACTTAAAGTGTAGGATCAATCGCTGGACGTTCGCAATTTCGGTGTTGAGCTCTGGCCAGATTGAGCAGGAGAGGCTGTGTACGTTGGAAGTTTTAGTAGCCTAAACAAGTTGAGAGCCCAAGTGTTTGTGGTTCGTTTGAGAGGTTACCAGTGGGAGATGAGGACCAGCAAGAGCTTTCACGGCTGGCACCATTAGTGTAGGAGCAATCGCTGGACGTTCGCAATTTCGGTGTTGAGCTCTGGCCAGATTGAGCAGGAGAGGCTGTGTACGTTGGAAGTTTTAGTAGCCGAAACAAGTTCAGAGCCCAAGTGTTTGTGGTTTGTTTCAGAGGTTACCAGTGGGAGATGAGGACCAGCAAGAGCTTTCAGGGCTGGCACCTTTAGTGTAGGAGCAATCGCTGGACGTTCGCAATTTCGGTGTTGAGCTCTGGCCAGATTGAGCAGGAGAGGCTGTGTACGTTGGAAGTTTTAGTAGGCTAAACAAGTTCAGAGCCCAAGTGTTTGTGGTTCGTTTGAGAGGTTACCAGTGGGAGATGAGGACCAGCAAGAGCTTTCAGGGCTGGCACCTTTAGTGTAGGAGCAATCGCTGGACGTTCGCAATTCTGGTATTCAGCTCTGACGTGAATTAGCGAAAGGAAGCAATGATACGTCTGGACCTTTGAGTGTCTAAACAAGTTCAGAGCCCAAGTGTTTGTGGTTCGTTTTAGAGGTTACCAGTGGGAGATGAGGACCAGCAAGAGCTTTCAGGGCTGGCACCTTTAGTGTAGGAGCAATCGCTGGACGTTCGCAATTTGGGTGTAGAACTCTGGCCAGATTGAGCAGGAGAGGCTGTGTACGCTGGAAGTTTTCGTAGCCTAAACAAGTTCAGAGCCCCAAGTGTTTGTGGTTCGTTTTAGAGGTTACCAGTGGGAGATGAGGACCAGCAAGAGCTTTCAGGGCTGGCACCTTTAGTGTAGGAGCAATCGCTGGACGTTTGCAATTTTGGTGTTGAGCTCTGACGTGAATTAGTGAAAGGAAGCGATGATACGTCTGGACCTTTGAGTGTCTAACCAAGTTCAGAGCCCTAGTGTTTGTGGTTCGTTTTAGAGGTTAAAAGTGGGAGATGAGGACCAGCAAGAGCTTTCAGGCCTGGCACCTGTAGTGTAGGAGCAATCGCTGGACTTTCGCAATTTGGGTTTCGAGCTCTGGCCAGATTGAGCAGGAGAGGCTGTGTACGTTGGAAGTTTTAGTAGCCTAAACAAGTTCAGAGCCCAAGTGTTTGTGGTTCGTTTGAGAGGTTACCAGTGGGAGATGAGGACCAGCAAGAGCTTTCAGGGCTGGCACCTTTAGTGTAGGAGCAATCGCTGGACGTTCGGAATTTCGGTGTTGAGCTCTGTCGTGAATTAGCGAAAGGAAGTGATGATACGTGTGGACCTTTGAGTGTCTAAACAAGTTCAGAGCCCAAGTGTTTGTTGTTCGTTTTAGAGGCTACCAGTGGGAGATGAGGACCAGCAAGAGCTTTCAGGGCTGGCACTTTAAGTGTAGGAGCAATCGCTGGACGTTCGCAATTTCGTGTTGAGCTCTGGCCAGATTGAGCAGGAGAGGCTGTGTACGTTGGAAGTTTTAGTAGCCTAAACAAGTTGAGAGCCCAAGTGTTTGTGGTTTGTTTCAGAGGTTACCAGTGGGAGATGAGGACCAGCAAGAGCTTTCAGGGCTGGCACCATTAGTGTAGGAGCAATCGCTGGACGTTCGCAATTTCGGTGTTGAGCTCTGGCCAGATTGAGCAGGAGAGGCTGTGTACGTTGGAAGTTTTAGTAGCCGAAACAAGTTCAGAGCCCAAGTGTTTGTGGTTTGTTTCAGAGGTTACCAGTGGGAGATGAGGACCAGCAAGAGCTTTCAGGGCTGCCACCTTTAGTGTAGGAGCAATCGCTGGACGTTTGCAATTTCGGTGTTGAGCTCCGACGTGAATTAGCGAAAGGAAGCAATGATACGTCTGGACCTTTGAGTGTCTAAACAAGTTGAGAGCCCAAGTGTTTGTGGTTCGTTTTAGAGGTTACCAGTGGGAGATGAGGACCAGCAAGAGCTTTCAGGGCTGGCACCTTTAGTGTAGGAGCAATCGCTGGACGTTCGCAATTTCGGTGTTGAGCTCTGGCCAGATTGAGCAGGAGAGGCTGTGTACGTTGGAAGTTTTAGTAGGCTAAACAAGTTCAGAGCCCAAGTGTTTGTGGTTCGTTTGAGAGGTTACCAGTGGGAGATGAGGACCAGCAAGAGCTTTCAGGGCTGGCACCTTTAGTGTAGGAGCAATCGGTGGACGTTCGCAATTCTGGTATTCAGCTCTGACGTGAATTAGCGAAAGGAAGCAATGATACGTCTGGACCTTTGAGTGTCTAAACAAGTTCAGAGCCCAAGTGTTTGTGGTTTGTTTTAGAGGTTACCAGTGGGAGATGAGGACCAGCAAGAGCTTTCAGGGCTGGCACCTTTAGAGTAGGAGCAATCGCTGGACGTTCGCAATTTCGGTGTTGAGCTCTGGCCAGTTGAGAAGGAGAGGCTGTGTACATTGGAAATTTTAGTAGCCTAAACAAGTTCAGAGCCCAAGTGTTTGTGGTTCGTTTTAGAGGATACCAGTGGGAGATGAGGACCAGCAAGAGCTTTCAGGCCTGGCACCTTTAGTGTAGGAGCAATCGCTGGACATTCGCAATTTGGGTTTCGAGCTCTGGCGAGATTGAGCAGGAGAGGCTGTGTACGTTGGAAGTTTTAGTAGCGTAAACAAGTTCAGAGCCCAAGTGTTTGTTGTTCGTTTTAGAGGCTACCAGTGGGAGATGAGGACCAGCAAGAGCTTTCAGGGCTGGCACTTTAAGTGTAGGAGCAATCGCTGGACGTTCGCAATTTCGGTGTTGAGCTCTGGCCAGATTGAGCAGGAGAGGCTGTGTACGTTGGAAGTTTTAGTAGCCTAAACAAGTTGAGAGCCCAAATGTTTGTGGTTCGTTTTAGAGGTTACCAGTGGGAGATGAGGACCAGCAAGAGCTTTCAGGGCTGGCACCATTAGTGTAGGAGCAATCGCTGGACGTTCGCAATTTCGGTGTTGAGCTCTGGCCAGATTGAGCAGGAGAGGCTGTGTACGTTGGAAGTTTTAGTAGGCTAAACAAGTTCAGAGCCCAAGTGTTTGTGGTTCGTTTTAGAGGTTACCAGTGGGAGATGAGGACCAGCAAGAGCTTTCAGGGCTGGCACCTGTAGTGTAGGAGCAATCGCTGGACTTTCGCAATTTGGGTTTCGAGCTCTGGCCAGATTGAGCAGGAGAGGCTGTGTACGTTGGAAGTTTTAGTAGCCTAAACAAGTTCAGAGCCCAAGTGTTTGTGGTTCGTTTGAGAGGTTACCAGTGGGAGATGAGGACCAGCAAGAGCTTTCAGGGCTGGCACCTTTAGTGTAGGAGCAATCGCTGGACGTTCGCAATTTCGTTGGTGAATTTTGGGCAGATTGAGCAGGAGAGGCTGTGTACGTTGGAAGTTTTAGTAGCCTAAACAAGTTGAGAGCCCAAGTGTTTGTGGTTCGTTTTAGAGGTTACCAGTGGGAGATGAGGACCAGCAAGAGCTTTCAGGGCTGGCACCATTAGTGTAGGAGCAATCGCTGGACGTTCGCAATTTCGGTGTTGAGCTCTGGCCAGATTGAGCAGGAGAGGCTGTGTACGTTGGAAGTTTTAGTAACCGAAACAAGTTCAGAGCCCAAGTGTTTGTGGTTTGTTTCAGAGGTTACCAGTGGGAGATGAGGACCAGCAAGAGCTTTCAGGGCTGGCACCTTTAGTGTAGGAGCAATCGCTGGACGTTCGCAATTTCGGTGTTGAGCTCTGGCCAGATTGAGCAGGAGAGGCTGTGTACGTTGGAAGTTTTAGTAGGCGAAACAAGTTCAGAGCCCAAGTGTTTGTGGTTCGTTTGAGAGGTTACCAGTGGGAGATGAGGACCAGCAAGAGCTTTCAGGGCTGGCACCTGTAGTGTAGGAGCAATCGCTGGACTTTCGCAATTTGGGTTTCGAGCTCTGGCCAGATTGAGCAGGAGAGGCTGTGTACGTTGGAAGTTTTAGTAGCCTAAACAAGTTCAGAGCCCAAGTGTTTGTGGTTCGTTTGAGAGGTTACCAGTGGGAGATGAGGACCAGCAAGAGCTTTCAGGGCTGGCACCTTTAGTGTAGGAGCAATCGCTGGACGTTCGGAATTTCGGTGTTGAGCTCTGTCGTGAATTAGCGAAAGGAAGTGATGATACGTGTGGACCTTTGAGTGTCTAAACAAGTTCAGAGCCCAAGTGTTTGTTGTTCGTTTTAGAGGCTACCAGTGGGAGATGAGGACCAGCAAGAGCTTTCAGGGCTGGCACCTTTAGTGTAGGAGCAATCGCTGGACGTTCGCAATTTCGGTGTTGAGCTCTGGCCAGATTGAGCAGGAGAGGCTGTGTACGTTGGAAGTTTTAGTAGCCTAAACAAGTTGAGAGCCCAAGTGTTTGTGGTTTGTTTCAGAGGTTACCAGTGGGAGATGAGGACCAGCAAGAGCTTTCAGGGCTGGCACCATTAGTGTAGGAGCAATCGCTGGACGTTCGCAATTTCGGTGTTGAGCTCTGGCCAGATTGAGCAGGAGAGGCTGTGTACGTTGGAAGTTTTAGTAGCCGAAACAAGTTCAGAGCCCAAGTGTTTGTGGTTTGTTTCAGAGGTTACCAGTGGGAGATGAGGACCAGCAAGAGCTTTCAGGGCTGCCACCTTTAGTGTAGGAGCAATCGCTGGACGTTCGCAATTTCGGTGTTGAGCTCCGACGTGAATTAGCGAAAGGAAGCAATGATACGTCTGGACCTTTGAGTGTCTAAAGAAGTTGAGAGCCCAAGTGTTTGTGGTTCGTTTTAGAGGTTACCAGTGGGAGATGAGGACCAGCAAGAGCTTTCAGGGCTGGCACCTTTAGTGTAGGAGCAATCGCTGGACGTTCGCAATTTCGGTGTTGAGCTCTGGCCAGATTGAGCAGGAGAGGCTGTGTACGTTGGAAGTTTTAGTAGGCTAAACAAGTTCAGAGCCCAAGTGTTTGTGGTTCGTTTGAGAGGTTACCAGTGGGAGATGAGGACCAGCAAGAGCTTTCAGGGCTGGCACCTTTAGTGTAGGAGCAATCGGTGGACGTTCGCAATTCTGGTATTCAGCTCTGACGTGAATTAGCGAAAGGAAGCAATGATACGTCTGGACCTTTGAGTGTCTAAACAAGTTCAGAGCCCAAGTGTTTGTGGTTCGTTTTAGAGGTTACCAGTGGGAGATGAGGACCAGCAAGAGCTTTCAGGGCTGGCACCTTTAGAGTAGGAGCAATCGCTGGACGTTCGCAATTTCGGTGTTGAGCTCTGGCCAGTTGAGAGGGAGAGGCTGTGTACATTGGAAGTTTTAGTAGCCTAAACAAGTTCAGAGCCCAAGTGTTTGTGGTTCGTTTTAGAGGATACCAGTGGGAGATGAGGACCAGCAAGAGCTTTCAGGCCTGGCACCTTTAGTGTAGGAGCAATCGCTGGACATTCGCAATTTGGGTTTCGAGCTCTGGCGAGATTGAGCAGGAGAGGCTGTGTACGTTGGAAGTTTTAGTAGCGTAAACAAGTTCAGAGCCCAAGTGTTTGTTGTTCGTTTTAGAGGCTACCAGTGGGAGATGAGGACCAGCAAGAGCTTTCAGGGCTGGCACTTAAAGTGTAGGAGCAATCGCTGGACGTTCGCAATTTCGGTGTTGAGCTCTGGCCAGATTGAGCAGGAGAGGCTGTGTACGTTGGAAGTTTTAGTAGCCGAAACAAGTTCAGAGCCCAAGTGTTTGTGGTTCGTTTCAGAGGTTACCAGTGGGAGATGAGGACCAGCAAGAGCTTTCAGGGCTGGCACCTTTAGTGTAGGAGCAATCGCTGGACGTTCGCAATTTCGGTGTTGAGCTCTGGCCAGATTGAGCAGGAGAGGCTGTGTACGTTGGAAGTTTTAGTAGCCGAAACAAGTTCAGAGCCCAAGTGTTTGTGGTTCGTTTGAGAGGTTACCAGTGGGAGATGAGGACCAGCAAGAGCTTTCAGGGCTGCCACCTTTAGTGTAGGAGCAATCGCTGGACGTTCGCAATTTCGGTGTTGAGCTCCGACGTGAATTAGCGAAAGGAAGCAATGATACGTCTGGACCTTTGAGTGTCTAAACAAGTTCAGAGCCCAAGTGTTTGTGGTTCGTTTTAGAGGTTACCAGTGGGAGATGAGGACCAGCAAGAGCTTTCAGGGCTGGCACCTTTAGTGTAGGAGCAATCGCTGGACGTTCGCAATTTCGGTGTTGAGCTCTGGCCAGATTGAGCAGGAGAGGCTGTGTACGTTGGAAGTTTTAGTAGGCTAAACAAGTTCAGAGGCCAAGTGTTTGTGGTTCGTTTTAGAGGTTACCAGTGGGAGATGAGGACCAGCAAGAGCTTTCAGGGCTGGCACCTTTAGTGTAGGAGCAATCGCTGGACGTTCGCAATTCTGGTATTCAGCTCTGACGTGAATTAGCGAAAGGAAGCAATGATACGTCTGGACCTTTGAGTGTCTAAACAAGTTCAGAGCCCAAGTGTTTGTGGTTCGTTTTAGAGGTTACCAGTGGGAGATGAGGACCAGCAAGAGCTTTCAGGGCTGGCACCTTTAGAGTAGGAGCAATCGCTGGACGTTCGCAATTTCGGTGTTGAGCTCTGGCCAGTTGAGAAGGAGAGGCTGTGTACGTTGGAAGTTTTAGTAGCCTAAACAAGTTCAGAGCCCAAGTGTTTGTGGTTCATTTTAGAGGTTACCAGTGGGAGATGAGTGTCGGAAGGTGGTGTCGGAAGGTGGTCGGATTTTCTTAGGCGCAGATTGGAAAGTGCGTTCCGGAGTAATGACACCCTTTCAATGTGAATATGGTCATTCTCCTTTATTAGCGACAAGCATCAAACTTATATAGTTTATAATGTGTTCACGCGAATTACAGTGTTTAGTGATTGGTTAACTAGCATTGTCCACACGCCGATTATGCTTTGCTAATTGGTTCACGTTCCGCAAAACTTTAACTTAGTTTCACTTTTTCTGCTTGCACAGCTGCTTGCTCAGCTGCTTGTAGTTGCCTTTCTTCCTGCTTGCTCAGCAGCTTGTAGCAGGAGTTGCTCAGTTCCAAAGCACTATGGGTAGCATGGTTTGCTCAGCACCAAGGCACTATGGCCTTGTTCAGCTAACCATTCCTCCACAATTCCCCCTTCTTTCTTTTGAGCAAGCCATGCTTGGTCAATAGTTTTTATAATTGTTCGTTTAACACAGCTAAATACAATACAAAAGCCTAAACATAGTAATATTAGTATAATTAAAATGCGTAAACCTTCCTTTATTAAACCTATCAGCCATTGTGGTAGCGCTCCAAATAATTTTGTAAGCCAATCGTCTAAAAACCCATGATCCTGCTGAATTTTTCCCGTGTGATTTTTCAACCACTGTATTTGTTTATGCACTGAAGCTCCATGATCAGTTAAATTAAAACAACACATTCCTTCAAAATCTTCACAACCATGTCCCTGAGCCAATAGTAAAAAGTCAATCGCTGCTCTGTCTTGTAAAATAGCATGTCGTAAACTATTTTGATCTTCAAGCAAGGTTTCTAGCACTTTTGTAGTTACATTCGCCTGTTTCTCTGCCCAACAAGCTAGCTTCCCTAGCTCATTTAATGCTCTACCTGCAGCGGCCCCAGGAATAAGGAAAGAAAGAAACGCCTTTTCCGTCAGACTTGGCAACGTTACCTTATCATTACAGTCAGGGGGTAAGCCTGAAACACTTCGCCTTTTTCGGACCCTTGTGTTACTACTCAATATGTTTTTCCACCAATCCTCCCCAGGGGCTAAGAGAGCCAGTTTCCCTAAATAGCATGGACCTCCAAAAGCGTTGGCAGGGATTCCTTGCCAGGCTCTGTCTCCACATATTAAAAATACCTCCGGGGGTAGAGCTTTTGGGGTACCATTATTCCATATATGTAAACGAGATCCCAAGGTCTCAGCGCCAGCGGCCCCTAATCCCTGTTTGCTGCTATCATTGGTACCACAAAAATCACCTGCATTTTGATAATTATACTGGCGAGCATGCGGTGTGATGTTGGTCCATCCCGTCCAGTTCTGCTGTCTATAATAGTTATGACCTGTCTGTCCTGGGCCCCCTATTATAAAACAGGTTTGGGTCCAGTTCTGAGAGGTGTTACCAATACGTAGAGAGCCTAACAAGTCTAATTCCTGAGGGTCCCATGGTAAGGTTTTGTTTAGCCTGTTGATTAAGAGCGCTGAACACTTGCTTACAGCAGTTACATTCGAGCAGTCGCCTGTACTATAGTTACCAAAACTACTGTACTGAAACCCAGGTACTCCTATTAAACAAGTTCGAAAAGGCTCAGTAGCGGAAGCCAATGATAAACAAAATGATGTTTTGCCAGTCCTATTTGCCCACGTTACCCATAAGTTTTCTCGCGGTTTAATGGTGTGCAATGTATAGATCCCCTTCACTACTGTCAATAGGAAAATTGTATTCCAGATTATGATTGGCCACCAAGTACTCATACCTTTCGAACTCATTACGTCAGTCTACTTTATCTATTACCCTCGTACTTCTTTTTCCAAGCAAATCGTTTCTCACACCTCCTTTTCGTCTCTTCCCATCGATCTTTGGGAACTTTCCAAATTTCTGGTACTAGATTCTTATTTTTACATTCCACAGCTAATAAACAAAGATCTTTAGCTCTATCATATGTTAAACTAATCCAGCTATTAGCATCATTAACATAGGCAAGCGTCAAAGCTACTGCGTGACCTGTAATTAACAAAATCTTATGTGTGTCTAACTCTTGTTGGTAACATGAATCACATCACCTTTGGGCATAATTAAGTCGTACCCACCATTCCCTTTCACAGGTATAACACTGACATAATACCCAAGGGCGACATCGTTTGCAATCCTCACAACACACTTGATCTCTGTTAATATATTGCAAAATGTTCATAATTCAAAGTCACTGTAGATTATATGTTGCTGAGTTCCATCTGCGAGGTGGATGTTGCAGCTTTCACTGCTCTGCTTGGCACCCAAAGTGGTCCGTTATCTGTAGAAACACACATATAACCTCTACCCTTAAAAATTACAGAAACAGGTCCTTTCCATACACCGGTGACAGGGTCCCGGTATATTACTTTAAAACCTGGTATAGTAGTTTGCTGATTAAACTTTAGCCCAAGTAACAAGCTCAGGTAGCATGGGTATTCTTTTGACATTTATCGCACCAGACAACTGTGTTACAATTTCTTTTGCTATGTCCTTGTTCCCCACAACGAAAACACATTCCACGGAATGGCACGGCTCTAGGGGAGGCCTTTGACCGTACAGCTGCTGCCAGAGGCTGCACTACTTCCTTAACAACCGTCTGTAAAGTTGCAGCCATAGCTTCATTTTGCTTTCTGGCTCGAGTACGTTCAACCCGGGTAATCATTTCTTCCACCCCAGCCCCCTGTGGCAATGTAGCCAGTATACTCTTTGTAGCATTATTAGCATTGTCAAATGCCAATATGCGAAACATTTGCTGTTTATTCTCTTCTCCTAAATCAGGGTGGTTCATAACCGCCTCCCACAGTCGGTCAATAAAGTGACTATACTGTTCTGTAGCCCCCTGTTGTATAGCACTAAAAGATGGTGTCCCAGACCCTGGCAAACTCAAAAACGCATCCAGTGCAAGCCTAGCAGACAATCGTAACATCTCTACCGAGAATTGCAATTGAACTTGTTGATCTCCATATGGCCCTGTCCCTAAGAGCATCTCAGCTGTTACCCCATACAAAGAATCCCCTAGCTGTTGATGTTGGGCTGCCGCAGTTACTGCTCTGTGAGACCAGGAGGACCCCCAAAGCAAGAACTGCGTAGGAGTTAATAATAGTCTCATCAAATTTTGACAATCATGTGGGCACATTAAATCAGCAGAAAAAATCCAGGTAACAATTTGTCGTGATGCCTCAGATTTAACCCCGTACTGGGTGATGGTGTTTTTTGCCTGTTGTAAAATTTTCCAATCATGTGGTTCCCATTTTGCTGTTCCATTTTCATGTATCACAGGAAAAGCTGCAGGTCCCAGGTTAGAAGCAACCCCCCATTGTCCTTCCAATATCGCATCTCGTACAATACCGCTCCAACGGCCAGGACGAGTCATGCTATTAGGTCCAGAGAGATTGGGAGGCAGGATTGTTCCTGCTTGTGATTTTCCTGTTTGCATAATTAACTCCAGGTCTGTCAATCTTTTTTCCACATTCTGCAGAAGTTTAGAAATATCTGGTACAGTCTTTTTTATTTCACCAGACGGTGGCGTACTTGGTCCTGATGAATCTTTTGAGGGTGGCAAGGGAGGGTAAAGGGGTGGAGCCGACGAAACGCAACAGGATTCCCCACCCTGTGGGTTGGGCGGTTGGAGCCCTGCCTCCTTTCTTAACTGTGATCCTTCCGCATTGGAGTCAGATAGCAGTTGTGTCCGCGAATCGGGAACTTCCGGATCTTTACCATAGGCGACAGAGGAAATACCCCCTTTGCGCGAGTCAGCCGCATGCTGTTCTGCCAGATTTTTTACCTCCTCTACAGTCTTACATATGGGTCCCGACATTCCCTTGACCGCCGGTAAGCCAAAAAATCGAGCAACAGGTCCCACTTTACTCTCAGCGCACTTGGGCTGATCGGGGGCAGACTCTGGGGCAAGCATCTGCGCCGCGGCACACGCGATCTCTCGTTCTGCCTTCATAGCCTTTAATGTGTCTAGTACATTCCGCCACAGCTCCCTCACGGATTTGATTTCTTTTTCAGTCTTTTCATCTCCATCGATAAGTTTATTCCACATTGAATTCCCCACTTCACGCCACTCAGATACCGAGAATATAGCGTGAGTGTCTTTAAAATGCCCTAAACACTGTCCCAGCTTAATTAATTTACATAGCTGTTTCACCGTTGTCTCAACTCCTCTCTTAGAGAGTATACTCGCGAGCAACGTAGCAGCTGCCTCACTCTCCATGATAGCAGCTCTTCCCTGAGAGGCAGGTGGCCAGTCTGCGCCGCTGTCTTGCCCCGGGCATTTATAGGGCAGCGCGTCTCCCAGTCGCTGTTTTCCCAATCCCTTCTTATAATGCGCTTACCGCATTCTTGAAGAGTTGCGCCGTAACCCTCTCGAAACGATCCTAACCGTCCTCTCCGAAACCATCTTCTTCGGAACCCATCCGCTTCGCACCCATCCGCTTCGTAACCATCCGCTTCGGAACCATCCTCTGCTACCAGATGTCGGAAGGTGGTGTCGGAAGGTGGTCGGATTTTCTTAGGCGCAGATTGGAAAGTGCGTTCCGGAGTAATGACACCCTTTCAATGTGAATATGGTCATTCTCCTTTATTAGCGACAAGCATCAAACTTATATAGTTTATAATGTGTTCACGCGAATTACAGTGTTTAGTGATTGGTTAACTAGCATTGTCCACGCGCCGATTATGCTTTGCTGATTGGTTCACGTTCCGCAAAACTTTAACTTAGTTTCACTTTTTCTGCTTGCACAGCTGCTTGCTCAGCTGCTTGTAGTTGCCTTTCTTCCTGCTTGCTCAGCAGCTTGTAGCAGGAGTTGCTCAGTTCCAAAGCACTATGGGTAGCATGGTTTGCTCAGCACCAAGGCACTATGGCCTTGTTCAGCTAACCATTCCTCCACAGATGAGGACCAGCAAGAGCTTTCAGGGCTGGCACCTTTAGTGTAGGAGCAATCGCTGGACGTTCGCAATTTTGGTGTTGAGCTCTGACGTGAATTAGTGAAAGGAAGCGATGATACGTCTGGACCTTTGAGTGTCTAAACAAGTTCAGAGCCCGAGTGTTTGTGGTTCGTTTTAGAGGTTACCAGTGGGAGATGAGGACCAGCAAGAGCTTTCAGGGCTGGCACCTGTAGTGTAGGAGCAATCGCTGGAAGTTCGCAATTTCGGTGTTGACCTCTGACGTGAATTAGCGAAATGAAGCGATGATACGTCTGGACCTTTGAGTGTCTAAACAAGTTCAGAGCCCAAGTGTTTGTGGTTCGTTATAGAGGTTACCAGTGGGAGATGAGGACCAGCAAGAGCTTTCAGGGCTGGCACCTTTAGTGTAGGAGCAATCGCTGGACGTTCGCAATTTCGGTGTTGAGCTCTGGCCAGGTTGAGCAGGAGAGGCTGTGTACGTTGGAAGTTTTAGTAGCGTAAACAAGTTCAGAGCCCAAGTGTTTGTGGTTCGTTTTAGAGGTTACCAGTGGGAGATGAGGACCAGCAAGAGCTTTCAGGGCTGGCACCTGTAGTGTAGGAGCAATCGCTGAACAGTCGCAATTTCGGTGTTGAGCTCTGGCCAGTTGAGCAGGAGAGGCTGTGTACGTTTCAAATTTTAGTAGCCTAAACAAGTTCAGAGCCCAAGTGTTTGTGGTTCGTTTGAGAGGTTACCAGTGGGAGATGAGGACCAGCAAGAGCTTTCAGGGCTGGCACCTTTAGTGTAGGAGCAATCGCTGGACGTTTGCAATTTCAGTGTTCAGCTCTGTCGTGAATTAGCGAAAGGAAGTGATGATACGTGTGGACCTTTGAGTGTCTAAACAAGTTCAGAGCCCAAGTGTTTGTTGTTCGTTTTAGAGGCTACCAGTGGGAGATGAGGACCAGCAAGAGCTTTCAGGGCTGGCACCTTTAGTGTAGGAGCAATCGCTGGAAGTTCGCAATTTCGGTGTTGACCTCTGACGTGAATTAGCGAAAGGAAGCAATGATACGTCTGGACCTTTGAGTGTCTAAACAAGTTCAGAGCCCAAGTGTTTGTGGTTCGTTTGAGAGGTTACCAGTGGGAGATGAGGACCAGCAAGAGCTTTCAGGGCTGGCACCTTTAGAGTAGGAGCAATCGCTGGACGTTCGCAATTTGGGTGTAGAACTCTGGCCAGATTGAGCAGGAGAGGCTGTGTACGTTGGAAGTTTTAGTAGCCTAAACAAGTTCAGAGCCCAAGTGTTTGTGGTTCGTTTTAGAGGTTACCAGTGGGAGATGAGGACCAGCAAGAGCTTTCAGGGCTGGCACCTTTAGTGTAGGAGCAATCGCTGGACGTTCGCAATTTCGGTGTTGAGCTCTGTCGTGAATTAGCGAAAGGAAGTGATGATACGTGTGGACCTTTGAGTGTCTAAACAAGTTCAGAGCCCAAGTGTTTGTGGTTCGTTTTAGAGGCTACCAGTGGGAGATGAGGACCAGCAAGAGCTTTCAGGGCTGGCACCTTTAGTGTAGGAGCAATCCCTGCACGTTCGCAATTTCGGTGTGAGCTCTGGCCAGGTTGAGCAGGAGAGGCTGTGTACGTTGGAAGTTTTAGTAGCCTAAACAAGTTCAGAGGCCAAGTGTTTGTGGTTTGTTTGAGAGGTTACCAGTGGGAGATGAGGACTAGCAAGAGCTTTCAGGGCTGGCACCATTAGTGTAGGATCAATCGCTGGACGTTTGCAATTTCGGTGTTGAGCTCCGATGTGAATTAGCGAAAGGAAGCGATGATACATCTGGACCTTTGAGTGTCTAAACAAGTTGAGAGCCCAAGTGTTTGTGGTTCGTTTTAGAGGTTACCAGTGGGAGATGAGGACCAGCAAGAGCTTTCAGGGCTGGCACCTTTAGAGTAGGAGCAATCACTGGACGTTCGCAATTTCGGTGTTGAGCTCTGACGTGAATTAGTGAAAGGAAGCGATGATACGTCTCGACCTTTGAGTGTCTAAACAAGTTCAGAGCCCAAGTGTTTGTGGTTCGTTTTAGAGGTTACCAGTGGGAGATGAGGACCAGCAAGAGCTTTCAGGGCTGACACCTTTAGTGTAGGAGCAATCCCTGGACGTTCGCAATTTCGGTGTAGAGCTCTGGCCAGATTGAGCAGGAGAGGCTGTGTACGTTGGAAGTTTTAGTAGGCTAAACAAGTTCAGAGCCCAAGTGTTTGTGGTTCGTTTGAGAGGTTACCAGTGGGAGATGAGGACCAGCAAGAGCTTTCAGGGCTGGCACCATTAGTGCAGGAGCAATCGCTGGACGTTCGCAATTTCGCTATTGAGCTCCGACGTGAATTAGCGAAAGGAAGCAATGATACGTCTGGACCTTTGAGTATCTAAACAAGTTCAGAGCCCAAGTGTTTGTGGTTCGTTTTAGAAGTTACCAGTGGGAGATGAGGACCCGCAAGAGCTTTCAGGGCTGGCACCTTTAGTGTAGGAGCAATCGCTGGACGTTCGCAATTTCGGTGTTGAGCTCTGGCCAGATTGAGCAGGAGAGGCTGTGTACGCTGGAAGTTTTAGTAGCCTAAACAAGTTCAGAGCCCAAGTGTTTGTGGTTCGTTTTAGAGGTTACCAGTGGGAGATGAGGACCAGCAAGAGCTTTCAGGGCTGGCACCTTTAGTGTAGGAGCAATCGCTGGACGTTCGCAATTTTGGTATTCAGCTCTGACGTGAATTAGCGAAAGGAAGCAATGATACGTCTGGACCTTTGAGTGTCTAAACAAGTTCAGAGCCCAGGTCTTTGTGGTTCATTTTAGAGGTTACCAGTGGGAGATGAGGACCAGCAAGAGCTTTCAGGGCTGGCACCTTTAGAGTAGGAGCAATCGCTGGACGTTCGCAATTTTGGTGTTGACCTGCGACGTGAATTAGTGAAAGGAAGCGATGATACGTCTGGACCTTTGAGTGTCTAAACAAGTTCAGAGCCCTAGTGTTTGTGGTTCGTTTTAGAGGTTACCAGTGGGAGATGAGGACCAGCAAGAGCTTTCAGGGCTGGCACCTTTAGTGTAGGAGCAATCGCTGGACGTTCACATTTTTGGTGTGAGCTCTGGCCAGATTGAGCAGGAGAGGCTGTGTACGTTGGAAGTTTTAGTAGGCTAAACAAGTTCAGAGCCCAAGTGTTTGTGGTTCGTTTGAGAGGTTACCAGTGGGAGATGAGGACCAGCAAGAGCTTTCAGGGCTGGCACCTTTAGTGTAGGAGCAATCGCTGGAAGTTCGCAATTTCGGTGTTGACCTCTGACGTGAATTAGCGAAATGAAGCGACGATACGTCTGGACCTTTGAGTGTCTAAACAAGTTCAGATCCCAAGTGTTTGTGGTTCGTTTGAGAGGTTACCAGTGGGAGATGAGGACCAGCAAGAGCTTTCAGGGCTGGCACCTTTAGTGTAGGAGCAATCGCTGGACGTTCGCAATTTCGGTGTTGAGCTCTGTCGTGAATTAGCGAAAGGAAGTGATGATACGTGTGGACCTTTGAGTGTCTAAACAAGTTCAGAGCCCAAGTGTTTGTGGTTCGTTTTAGAGGCTACCAGTGGGAGATGAGGACCAGCAAGAGCTTTCAGGGCTGGCACCTTTAGTGTAGGAGCAATCCCTGCACGTTCGCAATTTCGGTGTGAGCTCTGGCCAGGTTGAGCAGGAGAGGCTGTGTACGTTGGAAGTTTTAGTAGCCTAAACAAGTTCAGAGGCCAAGTGTTTGTGGTTTGTTTGAGAGGTTACCAGTGGGAGATGAGGACTAGCAAGAGCTTTCAGGGCTGGCACCATTAGTGTAGGATCAATCGCTGGACGTTTGCAATTTCGGTGTTGAGCTCCGATGTGAATTAGCGAAAGGAAGCGATGATACATCTGGACCTTTGAGTGTCTAAACAAGTTGAGAGCCCAAGTGTTTGTGGTTCGTTTTAGAGGTTACCAGTGGGAGATGAGGACCAGCAAGAGCTTTCAGGGCTGGCACCTTTAGAGTAGGAGCAATCACTGGACGTTCGCAATTTCGGTGTTGAGCTCTGACGTGAATTAGTGAAAGGAAGCGATGATACGTCTCGACCTTTGAGTGTCTAAACAAGTTCAGAGCCCAAGTGTTTGTGGTTCGTTTTAGAGGTTACCAGTGGGAGATGAGGACCAGCAAGAGCTTTCAGGGCTGACACCTTTAGTGTAGGAGCAATCCCTGGACGTTCGCAATTTCGGTGTAGAGCTCTGGCCAGATTGAGCAGGAGAGGCTGTGTACGTTGGAAGTTTTAGTAGGCTAAACAAGTTCAGAGCCCAAGTGTTTGTGGTTCGTTTGAGAGGTTACCAGTGGGAGATGAGGACCAGCAAGAGCTTTCAGGGCTGGCACCATTAGTGCAGGAGCAATCGCTGGACGTTCGCAATTTCGCTATTGAGCTCCGACGTGAATTAGCGAAAGGAAGCAATGATACGTCTGGACCTTTGAGTATCTAAACAAGTTCAGAGCCCAAGTGTTTGTGGTTCGTTTTAGAAGTTACCAGTGGGAGATGAGGACCCGCAAGAGCTTTCAGGGCTGGCACCTTTAGTGTAGGAGCAATCGCTGGACGTTCGCAATTTCGGTGTTGAGCTCTGGCCAGATTGAGCAGGAGAGGCTGTGTACGCTGGAAGTTTTAGTAGCCTAAACAAGTTCAGAGCCCAAGTGTTTGTGGTTCGTTTTAGAGGTTACCAGTGGGAGATGAGGACCAGCAAGAGCTTTCAGGGCTGGCACCTTTAGTGTAGGAGCAATCGCTGGACGTTCGCAATTTTGGTATTCAGCTCTGACGTGAATTAGCGAAAGGAAGCAATGATACGTCTGGACCTTTGAGTGTCTAAACAAGTTCAGAGCCCAGGTCTTTGTGGTTCATTTTAGAGGTTACCAGTGGGAGATGAGGACCAGCAAGAGCTTTCAGGGCTGGCACCTTTAGAGTAGGAGCAATCGCTGGACGTTCGCAATTTTGGTGTTGACCTGCGACGTGAATTAGTGAAAGGAAGCGATGATACGTCTGGACCTTTGAGTGTCTAAACAAGTTCAGAGCCCTAGTGTTTGTGGTTCGTTTTAGAGGTTACCAGTGGGAGATGAGGACCAGCAAGAGCTTTCAGGCCTGGCACCTTTAGTGTAGGAGCAATCGCTGGACGTTCACATTTTTGGTGTGAGCTCTGGCCAGATTGAGCAGGAGAGGCTGTGTACGTTGGAAGTTTTAGTAGGCTAAACAAGTTCAGAGCCCAAGTGTTTGTGGTTCGTTTGAGAGGTTACCAGTGGGAGATGAGGACCAGCAAGAGCTTTCAGGGCTGGCACCTTTAGTGTAGGAGCAATCGCTGGAAGTTCGCAATTTCGGTGTTGACCTCTGACGTGAATTAGCGAAATGAAGCGACGATACGTCTGGACCTTTGAGTGTCTAAACAAGTTCAGAGCCCAAGTGTTTGTGGTTCGTTTTAGAGGTTACCAGTGGGAGATGAGGACCAGCAAGAGCTTTCAGGGCTGGCACCTGTAGTGTAGGAGCAATCGCTGGACGTTCGCAATTTCGGTGTTGAGCTCTGGCCAGTTGAGCAGGAGAGGCTGTGTACGTTGGAAGTTTTAGTAGCCGAAACAAGTTCAGAGCCCAAGTGTTTGTGGTTCGTTTGAGAGGTTACTAGTGGGAGATGAGGACCAGCAAGAGCTTTCAGGGCTGGCACCATTAGTGCAGGAGCAATCGCTGGACGTTCGCAATTTCGCTGTTGAGCTCCGACGTGAATTAGCGAACGGAAGCAATGATACGTCTGGACCTTTGAGTACCTAAACAAGTTCAGAGCCCAAGTGTTTGTGGTTCGTTTTAGAAGTTACCAGTGGGAGATGAGGACCAGCAAGAGCTTTCAGGGCTGGCACCTTTAGTGTAGGAGCAATCGCTGGACGTTCGCAATTTTGGTATTCAGCTCTGACGTGAATTAGCGAAAGGAAGCAATGATACGTCTGGACCTTTGAGTGTCTAAACAAGTTCAGAGCCCAGGTCTTTGTGGTTCATTTTAGAGGTTACCAGTGGGAGATGAGGACCAGCAAGAGCTTTCAGGGCTGGCACCTTTAGAGTAGGAGCAATCGCTGGACGTTCGCAATTTTGGTGTTGACCTGCGACGTGAATTAGTGAAAGGAAGCGATGATACGTCTGGAACTTCGAGTGTCTAAACAAGTTCAGAGCCCTAGTGTTTGTGGTTCGTTTGAGAGGTTACCAGTGGGAGATGAGGACCAGCAAGAGCTTTCAGGGCTGGCACCTTTAGAGTAGGAGCAATCGCTGGACGTTCACATTTTCGGTGTGAGCTCTGGCCAGATTGAGCAGGAGAGGCTGTATACGTTGGAAGTTTTAGTAGGCTAAACAAGTTCAGAGGCCAAGTGTTTGTGGTTCGTTTTAGAGGTTACCAGTGGGAGATGAGGACCAGCAAGAGCTTTCAGGGCTGGCACCTTTAGTGTAGGAGCAAACCCTGGACGTTCGCAATTTCGGTGTTGAGCTCTGGCCAGTTGAGCAGGAGAGGCTGTGTACGTTGGAAATTTTAGTAGCCTAAAAAAGTTCAGAGGCCAAGTGTTTGTGGTTCGTTTTAGAGGTTACCAGTGGGAGATGAGGACCTGCAAGAGCTTTCAGGGCTGGCACCTTTAGTGTAGGAGCAATCGCTGGACGTTCGCAATTTCGGTGTTGAGCTCTGTCGTGAATTAGCGAAAGGAAGTGATGATGCGTGTGGACCTTTGAGTGTCTAAACAAGTTCAGAGCCCAAGTGTTTGTGGTTCGTTTTAGAGGCTACCAGTGGGAGATGAGGACCAGCAAGAGCTTTCAGGGCTGGCACCTTTAGTGTAGGAGCAATCGCTGGACGTTCGCAATTTCGGTGTGAGCTCTGGCCAGGTTGAGCAGGAGAGGCTGTGTACGTTGGAAGTTTTAGTAGCCTAAACAAGTTCAGAGCCCAAATGTTTGTGGTTCGTTTTAGAGGTTACCAGTGGGAGATGAGGACTAGCAAGAGCTTTCAGGGCTGGCACCATTAGTGTAGGATCAATCGCTGGACGTTTGCAATTTCGGTGTTGAGCTCCGACGTGAATTAGCGAAAGGAAGCGATGATACGTCTGGACCTTTGAGTGTCTAAACAAGTTCAGAGCCCAAGTGTTTGTGGTTCGTTTTAGAGGTTACCAGTGGGAGATGAGGACCAGCAAGAGCTTTCAGGGCTGGCACCTTTAGAGTAGGAGCAATCACTGGACGTTCGAAATTTTGGTGTTGAGCTCTGACGTGAATTAGTGAAAGGAAGCGATTATACCTCTGGACCTTTGAGTGTCTAAACAAGTTCAGAGGCCAAGTGTTTGTGGTTCGTTTGAGAGGTTACCAGTGGGAGATGAGGACCAGCAAGAGCTTTCAGGGCTGACACCTTTAGTGTAGGAGCAATCCCTGGACGTTCGCAATTTCGGTGTAGAGCTCTGACCAGATTGAGCAGGAGAGGCTGTGTACGTTGGAAGTTTTAGTAGGCTAAACAAGTTCAGAGCCCAAGTGTTTGTGGTTCGTTTGAGAGGTTACTAGTGGGAGATGAGGACCAGCAAGAGCTTTCAGGGCTGGCACCATTAGTGCAGGAGTAATCGCTGGACGTTCGCAATTTCGCTGTTGAGCTCCGACGTGAATTAGCGAAAGGAAGCGATGATACGTCTGGACCTTTGAGTATCTAAACAAGTTCAGAGCCCAAGTGTTTGTGGTTCGTTTTAGAAGTTACCAGTGGGAGATGAGGACCAGCAAGAGCTTTCAGGGCTGGCACCTTTAGAGTAGGAGCAATCGCTGGACGTTCGCAATTTCGGTGTTGACCTCTGACGTGAATTAGCGAAATGAAGCGATGATACGTCTGGACCTTTGAGTGTCTAAACAAGTTCAGATCCCAAGTGTTTGTGGTTCGTTTGAGAGGTTACCAGTGGGAGATGAGGACCAGCAAGAGCTTTCAGGGCTGGCACCTGTAGTGTAGGAGCAATCGCTGAACAGTCGCAATTTCGGTGTTGAGCTCTGGCTAGTTGAGCAGGAGAGGCTGTGTACGTTGGAAGTTTTAGTAGCCGAAACAAGTTCAGAGCCCAAGTGTTTGTGGTTCGTTTGAGAGGTTACTAGTGGGAGATGAGGACCAGCAAGAGCTTTCAGGGCTGGCACCATTAGTGCAGGAGCAATCGCTGGACGTTCGCAATTTCGCTGTTGAGCTCCGACGTGAATTAGCGAAAGGAAGCAATGATACGTCTGGACCTTTGAGTATCTAAACAAGTTCAGAGCCCAAGTGTTTGTGGTTCGTTTTAGAGGCTACCAGTGGGAGATGAGGACCAGCAAGAGCTTTCAGGGCTGGCACCTTTAGTGTAGGAGCAATCGCTGGACGTTCGCAATTTCGGTGTTGAGCTCTGGCCAGATTGAGCAGGAGAGGCCGTGTACGCTGGAAGTTTTAGTAGCCGAAACAAGTTCAGAGCCCAAGTGTTTGTGGTTCGTTTGAGAAGTTACCAGTGGGAGATGAGGACCAGCAAGAGCTTTCAGGGCTGGCACCTTTAGTGTAGGAGCAATCGCTGGACGTTCGCAATTTTGGTATTCAGCTCTGACGTGAATTAGCGAAAGGAAGCAATGATACGTCTGGACCTTTGAGTGTCTAAACAAGTTCAGAGCCCAGGTCTTTGTGGTTCATTTAGAGGTTACCAGTGGGAGATGAGGACCAGCAAGAGCTTTCAGGGCTGGCACCTTTAGAGTAGGAGCAATCGCTGGACGTTCGCAATTTTGGTGTTGACCTGCGACGTGAATTAGTGAAAGGAAGCGATGATACGTCTGGAACTTTGAGTGTCTAAACAAGTTCAGAGCCCTAGTGTTTGTGGTTCGTTTTAGAGGTTACCAGTGGGAGATGAGGACCAGCAAGAGCTTTCAGGGCTGGCACCTTTAGTGTAGGAGCAATCGCTGGACGTTCACATTTTCGGTGTGAGCTCTGGCCAGATTGAGCAGGAGAGGCTGTGTACGTTGGAAGTTTTATTAGGCTAAACAAGTTCAGAGCCCAAGTGTTTGTGGTTCGTTTGAGAGGTTACCAGTGGGAGATGAGGACCAGCAAGAGCTTTCAGGGCTGGCACCTTTAGTGTAGGAGCAATCGCTGGAAGTTCGCAATTTCGGTTTTGACCTCTGACGTGAATTAGCGAAATGAAGCGATGATACGTCTGGACCTTTGAGTGTCTAAACAAGTTCAGATCCCAAGTGTTTGTGGTTCGTTTGAGAGGTTACCAGTGGGAGATGAGGACCAGCAAGAGCTTTCAGGGCTGGCACCTGTAGTGTAGGAGCAATCGCTGAACAGTCGCAATTTCGGTGTTGAGCTCTGGCCAGTTGAGCAGGAGAGGCTGTGTACGTTGGAAATTTTAGTAGCCTAAACAAGTTCAGAGCCCAAGTGTTTGTGGTTCGTTTGAGAGGTTACCAGTGGGAGATGAGGACCTGCAAGAGCTTTCAGGGCTGGCACCTTTAGTGTAGGAGCAATCGCTGGACGTTCGCAATTTCGGTGTTGAGCTCTGTCGTGAATTAGCGAAAGGAAGTGATGATACGTGTGGACCTTTGAGTGTCTAAACAAGTTCAGAGCCCAAGTGTTTGTGGTTCGTTTTAGAGGCTACCAGTGGGAGATGAGGACCAGCAAGAGCTTTCAGGGCTGGCACCTTTAGTGTAGGAGCAATCGCTGGACGTTCGCAATTTCGGTGTGAGCTCTGGCCAGGTTGAGCAGGAGAGGCTGTGTACGTTGGAAGTTTTAGTAGGCTAAACAAGTTCAGAGGCCAAGTGTTTGTGGTTCGTTTTAGAGGTTACCAGTGGGAGATGAGGACTAGCAAGAGCTTTCAGGGCTGGCACCATTAGTGTAGGATCAATCGCTGGACGTTGGCAATTTCGGTGTTGAGCTCCGACGTGAATTAGCGAAAGGAAGCGATGATACATCTGGACCTTTGAGTGTCTAAACAAGTTCAGAGCCCAAGTGTTTGTGGTTCGTTTTAGAGGTTACCAGTGGGAGATGAGGACCAGCAAGAGCTTTCAGGGCTGGCACCTTTAGAGTAGGAGCAATCACTGGACGTTCGCAATTTTGGTGTTGAGCTCCGACGTGAATTAGCGAAAGGAAGCGATGATACGTCTGGACCTTTGAGTGTCTAAACAAGTTCAGAGCCCAAGTGTTTGTGGTTCGTTTTAGAGGTTACCAGTGGGAGATGAGGACCAGCAAGAGCTTTCAGGGCTGACACCTTTAGTGTAGGAGCAATCCCTGGACGTTCGCAATTTCGGTGTAGAGCTCTGGCCAGATTGAGCAGGAGAGGCTGTGTACGTTGGAAGTTTTAGTATGCTAAACAAGTTCAGACCCAAGTGTTTGTGGTTCGTTTGAGAGGTTACTAGTGGGAGATGAGGACCAGCAAGAGCTTTCAGGGCTGGCACCATTAGTGCAGGAGCAATCGCTGGACGTTCGCAATTTCGCTGTTGAGCTCCGACGTGAATTAGCGAAAGGAAGCAATGATACGTCTGGACCTTTGAGTATCTAAACAAGTTCAGAGCCCAAGTGTTTGTGGTTCGTTTTAGAAGTTACCAGTGGGAGATGAGGACCAGCAAGAGCTTTCAGGGCTGGCACCTTTAGTGTAGGAGCAATCGCTGGACGTTCGCAATTTCGGTGTTGAGCTCTGGCCAGATTGAGCAGGAGAGGCTGTGTACGCTGGAAGTTTTAGTAGCCTAAACAAGTTCAGAGGCCAAGTGTTTGTGGTTCGTTTGAGAGGTTACCAGTGGGAGATGAGGACCAGCAAGAGCTTTCAGGGCTGGCACCTTTAGTGTAGGAGCAATCGCTGGACGTTCGCAATTTTGGTATTCAGCTCTGACGTGAATTAGCGAAAGGAAGCAATGATACGTCTGGACCTATGAGTGTCTAAACAAGTTCAGAGGCCAAGTGTTTGTGGTTCATTTTAGAGGTTACCAGTGGGAGATGAGGACCAGCAAGAGCTTTCAGGGCTGGCACCTTTAGAGTAGGAGCAATCGCTGGACGTTCGCAATTTTGGTGTTGACCTGCGACGTGAATTAGTGAAAGGAAGCGATGATACGGCTGGAACTTTGAGTGTCTAAACAAGTTCAGAGCCCTAGTGTTTGTGGTTCGTTTTAGAGGTTACCAGTGGGAGATGAGGACCAGCAAGAGCTTTCAGGCCTGGCACCTTTAGTGTAGGAGCAATCGCTGGACATTCGCAATTTGGGTTTCGAGCTCTGGCCAGATTGAGCAGGAGAGGCTGTGTACGTTGGAAGTTTTAGTAGCGTAAACAAGTTCAGAGCCCAAGTGTTTGTTGTTCGTTTGAGAGGTTACCAGTGGGAGATGAGGACCAGCAAGAGCTTTCAGGGCTGGCACCTTTAGAGTAGGAGCAATCGCTGGACGTTCGCAATTTGGGTGTAGAACTCTGGCCAGATTGAGCAGGAGAGGCTGTGTACGCTGGAAGTTTTAGTAGCCTAAACAAGTTGAGAGCCCAAGTGTTTGTGGTTCGTTTGAGAGGTTACCAGTGGGAGATGAGGACCAGCAAGAGCTTTCAGGGCTGGCACCTTTAGTGTAGGAGCAATCGCTGGACGTTTGCAATTTTGGTGTTGAGCTCTGACGTGAATTAGTGAAAGGAAGCGATGATACGTCTGGACCTTTGAGTGTCTAACCAAGTTCAGAGCCCTAGTGTTTGTGGTTTGTTTTAAAGGTTACCAGTGGGAGATGAGGACCAGCAAGAGCTTTCAGGGCTGGCACCTGTAGTGTAGGAGCAATCGCTGGACGTTCGGAATTTCGGTGTTGAGCTCTGTCGTGAATTAGCGAAAGGAAGTGATGATACGTGTGGACCTTTGAGTGTCTAAACAAGTTCAGAGCCCAAGTGTTTGTTGTTCGTTTTAGAGGCTACCAGTGGGAGATGAGGACCAGCAAGAGCTTTCAGGGCTGGCACCTTTAGTGTAGGAGCAATCCCTGGACGTTCGCAATTTCGGTGTTGAGCTCTGGCCAGATTGAGCAGGAGAGGCTGTGTACGTTGGAAGTTTTAGTAGCCTAAACAAGTTGAGAGCCCAAGTGTTTGTGGTTCGTTTTAGAGGTTACCAGTGGGAGATGAGGACCAGCAAGAGCTTTCAGGGCTGGCACCATTAGTGTAGGATCAATCGCTGGACGTTCGCAATTTCGGTGTTGAGCTCTGGCCAGATTGAGCAGGAGAGGCTGTGTACGTTGGAAGTTTTAGTAGGCTAAACAAGTTCAGAGCCCAAGTGTTTGTGGTTCGTTTGAGAGGTTACCAGTGGGAGATGAGGACCAGCAAGAGCTTTCAGGGCTGGCACCTTTAGTGTAGGAGCAATCGCTGGACGTTCGCAATTTGGGTGTAGAACTCTGGCCAGATTGAGCAGGAGAGGCTGTGTACGCTGGAAGTTTTAGTAGCCTAAACAAGTTCAGAGCCCAAGTGTTTGTGGTTCGTTTTAGAGGTTACCAGTGGGAGATGAGGACCAGCAAGAGCTTTCAGGGCTGGCACCTTTAGTGTAGGAGCAATCGCTGGACGTTTGCAATTTTGGTGTTGAGCTCTGACGTGAATTAGTGAAAGGAAGCAATGATACGTCTGGAACTTTGAGTGTCTAAACAAGTTCAGAGCCCAAGTGTTTGTGGTTCGTTTGAGAGGTTACCAGTGGGAGATGAGGACCAGCAAGAGCTTTCAGGGCTGGCACCTGTAGTATAGGAGCAATCCCTGGACGTTCGTAATTTGGGTTTCGAGCTCTGGCCAGATTGAGCAGGAGAGGCTGTGTACGTTGGAAGTTTTAGTAGCCTAAACAAGTTCAGAGCCCAAGTGTTTGTGGTTCGTTTGAGAGGTTACCAGTGGGAGATGAGGACCAGCAAGAGCTTTCAGGGCTGGCACCTTTAGTGTAGGAGCAATCGCTGGACGTTCGCAATTTCGGTGTTGAGCTCTGTCGTCAATTAGCGAAAGGAAGTGATGATACGTGTGGACCTTTGAGTGTCTAAACAAGTTCAGAGCCTAAGTGTTTGTTGTTCGTTTTAGAGGCTACCAGTGGGAGATGAGGACCAGCAAGAGCTTTCAGGGCTGGCACTTTAAGTGTAGGAGCAATCGCTGGACGTTCGCAATTTCGGTGTTGAGCTCCGACGTGAATTAGTGAAAGGAAGCGATGATACGTCTGGACCTTTGAGTGTCTAAACACGTTCAGAGCCCAAGTGTTTGTGGTTCGTTTTAGAGGTTACCAGTGGGAGATGAGGACCAGCAAGAGCTTTCAGGGCTGGCACCTTTAGAGTAGGAGCAATCGCTGGACGTTCGCAATTTCGGTGTAGAACTCTGGCCAGATTGAGCAGGAGAGGCTGTGTACGTTGGAAGTTTTAGTAGCCTAAACAAGTTCAGAGCCCAAGTGTTTGTGGTTCGTTTGAGAGGTTACTAGTGGGAAATGAGGACCAGCAAGAGCTTTCAGGGCTGGCACCATTAGTGCAGGAGCAATCGCTGGACGTTCGCAATTTCGCTATTGAGCTCCGACGTGAATTAGCGAAAGGAAGCAATGATACGTCTGGACCTTTGAGTATCTAAACAAGTTCAGAGCCCAAGTGTTTGTGGTTCGTTTTAGAAGTTACCAGTGGGAGATGAGGACCAGCAAGAGCTTTCAGGGCTGGCACCTTTAGTGTAGGAGCAATCGCTGGACGTTCGCAATTTCGGTGTTGAGCTCTGGCCAGATTGAGCAGGAGAGGCTGTGTACGCTGGAAGTTTTAGTAGCCTAAACAAGTTCAGAGCCCAAGTGTTTGTGGTTCGTTTTAGAGGTTACCAGTGGGAGATGAGGACCAGCAAGAGCTTTCAGGGCTGGCACCTTTAGTGTAGGAGCAATCGCTGGACGTTCGCAATTTTGGTGTTGAGCTCTGACGTGAATTAGTGAAAGGAAGCAATGATACGTCTGGACCTTTGATAGTCTAAACAAGTTCAGAGCCCAGGTCTTTGTGGTTCGTTTTAGAGGTTACCAGTGGGAGATGAGGACCAGCAAGAGCTTTCAGGGCTGGCACCTTTAGAGTAGGAGCAATCGCTGGACGTTCGCAATTTTGGTGTTGACCTGCGACGTGAATTAGTGAAAGGAAGCGATGATACGTCTGGAACTTTGAGTGTCTAAACGAGTTCAGAGCCCTAGTGTTTGTGGTTCGTTTTAGAGGTTACCAGTGGGAGATGAGGACCAGCAAGAGCTTTCAGGCCTGGCACCTTTAGTGTAGGAGCAATCGCTGGACATTCGCAATTTGGGTTTCGAGCTCTGGCCAGATTGAGCAGGAGAGGCTGTGTACGTTGGAAGTTTTAGTAGGCTAAACAAGTTCAGAGCCCAAGTGTTTGTGGTTCGTTTGAGAGGTTACCAGTGGGAGATGAGGACCAGCAAGAGCTTTCAGGGCTGGCACCTTTAGTGTAGGAGCAAGCGCTGGACGTTCGCAATTTCGGTGTTGAGCTCTGACGTGAATTAGCGAAAGGAAGCGATGATACGTCTGGACCTTTGAGTGTCTAAACAAGTTCAGAGCCCAAGTGTTTGTGGTTCGTTTTAGAGGTTACCAGTGGGAGATGAGGACCAGCAAGAGCTTTCAGGGCTGGCACCTTTAGAGTAGGAGCAATCGCTGGACGTTCGCAATTTGGGTGTAGAACTCTGGCCAGATTGAGCAGGAGAGGCTGTGTACGCTGGAAGTTTTAGTAGCCTAAACAAGTTCAGAGCCCAAGTGTTTGTGGTTCGTTTTAGAGGTTACCAGTGGGAGATGAGGACCAGCAAGAGCTTTCAGGGCTGGCACCTTTAGTGTAGGAGCAATCGCTGGACGTTTGCAATTTTGGTGTTGAGCTCTGACGTGAATTAGTGAAAGGAAGCGATGATACGTCTGGACCTTTGAGTGTCTAAACAAGTTCAGAGCCCTAGTGTTTGTGGTTCGTTTTAGAGGTTACCAGTGGGAGATGAGGACCAGCAAGAGCTTTCAGGGCTGGCACCTGTAGTGTAGGAGCAATTGCTGGACTTTCGCAATTTGGGTTTCGAGCTCTGGCCAGATTGAGCAGGAGAGGTTGTGTACGTTGGAAGTTTTAGTAGCCTAAACAAGTTCAGAGCCCAAGTGTTTGTGGTTCGTTTGAGAGGTTACCAGTGGGAGATGAGGACCAGCAAGAGCTTTCAGGGCTGGCACCTTTAGTGTAGGAGCAATCGCTGGACGTTCGGAATTTCGGTGTTGAGCTCTGTCGTGAATTAGCGAAAGGAAGTGATGATACGTGTGGACCTTTGAGTGTCTAAACAAGTTCAGAGCCCAAGTGTTTGTTGTTCGTTTTAGAGGCTACCAGTGGGAGATGAGGACCAGCAGGAGCTTTCAGGGCTGGCACTTTAAGTGTAGGAGCAATCGCTGGACGTTCGCAATTTCGGTGTTGAGCTCTGGGCAGATTGAGCAGGAGAGGCTGTGTACGTTGGAATTTTTAGTAGCCTAAACAAGTTGAGAGCCCAAGTGTTTGTGGTTCGTTTGAGAGGTTACCAGTGGGAGATGAGGACCAGCAAGAGCTTTCAGGGCTGGCACCATTAGTGTAGGAGCAATCGCTGGACGTTCGCAATTTCGGTGTTGAGCTCTGGCCAGATTGAGCAGGAGAGGCTGTGTACGTTGGAAGTTTTAGTAGGCTAAACAAGTTCAGAGCCCAAGTGTTTGTGGTTAGTTTGAGAGGTTACCAGTGGGAGATGAGGACCAGCAAGAGCTTTCAGGGCTGGCACCTTTAGTGTAGGAGCAATCCCTGGACGTTCGCAATTTCGGTGTTGAGCTCTGGCCAGATTGAGCAGGAGAGGCTGTGTATGTTGGAAGTTTTAGTAGCCGAAACAAGTTCAGAGCCCAAGTGTTTGTGGTTCGTTTGAGAGGTTACCAGTGGGAGATGAGGACCAGCAAGAGCTTTCAGGGCTGGCACCTTTAGCGTAGGAGCAATCGCTGGACGTTCGCAATTTCGCTGTTGAGCTCCGACGTGAATTAGCGAAAGGAAGCAATGATACGTCTGGACCTTTGAGTGTCTAAACAAGTTGAGAGCCCAAGTGGTTGTGGTTCGTTTTAGAGGTTACCAGTGGGAGATGAGGACCAGCAAGAGCTTTCAGGGCTGGCACCTTTAGTGTAGGAGCAATCGCTGGACGTTCGCAATTTCGGTGTTGAGCTCTGGCCAGATTGAGCAGGAGAGCCTGTGTACGTTGGAAGTTTTAGTAGGCTAAACAAGTTCAGAGGCCAAGTGTTTGTGGTTCGTTTGAGAGGTTACCAGTGGGAGATGAGGACCAGCAAGAGCTTTCAGGGCTGGCACCTTTAGTGTAGGAGCAATCGCTGGACGTTCGCAATTCTGGTATTCAGCTCTGACGTGAATTAGCGAAAGGAAGCAATGATACGTCTGGACCTTTGAGTGTCTAAACAAGTTCAGAGGCCAAGTGTTTGTGGTTCGTTTTAGAGGTTACCAGTGGGAGATGAGGACCAGCAAGAGCTTTCAGGGCTGGCACCTTTAGAGTAGGAGCAATCGCTGGACGTTCGCAATTTCGGTGTGAGCTCTGGCCAGTTGAGAAGGAGAGGCTGTGTACGTTGGAAGTTTTAGTAGCCTAAACAAGTTCCGAGGCCAAGTGTTTGTGGTTCGTTTTAGAGGTTACCAGTGGGAGATGAGGACCAGCAAGAGCTTTCAGGGCTGGCACCTGTAGTGTAGTAGCAATCGCTGGACGTTCGCAATTTCGGTGTTGAGCTCTGACGTGAATTAGCGAAAGGAAGCGATGATACGTCTGGACCTTTGAGCGTCTAAACAAGTTCAGAGCCCAAGTGTTTGTGGTTCGTTTTAGAGGTTACCAGTGGGAGATGAGGACCAGCAAGAGCTTTCAGGGCTGGCAACATTAGTGTAGGAGCAATCGCTGGACGTTCGCAATTTCGGTGTAGAGCTCTGGCCAGATTGAGCAGGAGAGGCTGTGTACGTTGGAAGTTTTAGTAGCCTAAACAAGTTCAGAGCCCTAGTGTTTGTGGTTCGTTTTAGAGGTTACCAGTGGGAGATGAGGACCAGCAATAGCTTTCAGGGCTGGCACCTTTAGTGTAGGAGCAATCGCTGGACGTTCGCAATTTTGGTATTCAGCTCTGACGTGAATTAGCGAAAGGAAGCAATGATACGTCTGGACCTTTGAGTGTCTAAACAAGTTCAGAGCCCAGGTCTTTGTGGTTCGTTTGAGAGGTTACCAGGGGAGATGAGGACCAGCAAGAGCTTTCAGGGCTGGCACCTTTAGTGTAGGAGCAATCGCTGGACGTTCGCAATTTCGGTGTGAGCTCTGGCCAGATTGAGCAGGAGAGGCTGTGTACGTTGGAAGTTTTAGTAGGCTAAACAAGTTCAGAGGCCAAGTGTTTGTGGTTCGTTTGAGAGGTTACCAGTGGGAGATGAGGACCAGCAAGAGCTTTCAGGGCTGGCACCTTTAGAGTAGGAGCAATCGCTGGACGTTCGCAATGTCGGTGTTGAGCTCTGGCCAGTTGAGCAGGAGAGGCTGTGTACGTTGGAAGTTTTAGTAGGCTAAACAAGTTCAGAGCCCAAGTGTTTGTGGTTCGTTTGAGAGGTTACCAGTGGGAGATGAGGACCAGCAAGAGCTTTCAGGGCTGGCACCTTTAGTGTAGGAGCAATCGCTGGACGTTTGCAATTTTGGTGTTGAGCTCTGACGTGAATTAGTGAAAGGAAGCGATGATACGTCTGGACCTTTGATAGTCTAAACAAGTTCAGAGCCCAGGTATTTGTGGTTCATTTTAGAGGTTACCAGTGGGAGATGAGGACCAGCAAGAGCTTTCAGGGCTGGCACCTTTAGAGTAGGAGCAATCGCTGGACGTTCGCAATTTTGGTGTTGACCTGCGACGTGAATTAGTGAAAGGAAGCGATGATACGTCTGGAACTTTGAGTGTCTAAACGAGTTCAGAGCCCTAGTGTTTGTGGTTCGTTTTAGAGGTTACCAGTGGGAGATGAGGACCAGCAAGAGCTTTCAGGCCTGGCACCTTTAGTGTAGGAGCAATCGCTGGACATTCGCAATTTGGGTTTCGAGCTCTGGCCAGATTGAGCAGGAGAGGCTGTGTACGTTGGAAGTTTTAGTAGCGTAAACAAGTTCAGAGCCCAAGTGTTTGTGGTTCGTTTGAGAGGTTACCAGTGGGAGATGAGGACCAGCAAGAGCTTTCAGGGCTGGCACCTTTAGTGTAGGAGCAATCGCTGGACGTTCGCAATTTCGGTGTTGAGCTCTGACGTGAATTAGCGAAAGGAAGCGATGATACGTCTGGACCTTTGAGTGTCTAAACAAGTTCAGAGCCCAAGTGTTTGTGGTTCGTTTTAGAGGTTACCAGTGGGAGATGAGGACCAGCAAGAGCTTTCAGGGCTGGCACCTTTAGAGTAGGGGCAATCGCTGGACGTTCGCAATTTGGGTGTAGAACTCTGGCCAGATTGAGCAGGAGAGGCTGTGTACGCTGGAAGTTTTAGTAGCCTAAACAAGTTCAGAGCCCAAGTGTTTGTGGTTCGTTTTAGAGGTTACCAGTGGGAGATGAGGACCAGCAAGAGCTTTCAGGGCTGGCACCTTTAGTGTAGGAGCAATCGCTGGACGTTTGCAATTTTGGTGTTGAGCTCTGACGTGAATTAGTGAAAGGAAGCGATGATACGTCTGGACCTTTGAGTGTCTAAACAAGTTCAGAGCCCTAGTGTTTGTGGTTCGTTTTAGAGGTTACCAGTGGGAGATGAGGACCAGCAAGAGCTTTCAGGGCTGTCACGTTTAGTGTAGGAGCAATCGCTGGACTTTCGCAATTTGGGTTTCGAGCTCTGGCCAGATTGAGCAGGAGAGGCTGTGTACGTTGGAAGTTTTAGTAGCCTAAACAAGTTCAGAGCCCAAGTGTTTGTGGTTCGTTTGAGAGGTTACCAGTGGGAGATGAGGACCAGCAAGAGCTTTCAGGGCTGGCACCTTTAGTGTAGGAGCAATCGCTGGACGTTCGGAATTTCGGTGTTGAGCTCTGTCGTGAATTAGCGAAAGGAAGTGATGATACGTGTGGACCTTTGAGTGTCTAAACAAGTTCAGAGCCCAAGTGTTTGTTGTTCGTTTTAGAGGCTACCAGTGGGAGATGAGGACCAGCAAGAGCTTTCAGGGCTGGCACCTTTAGTGTAGGAGCAATCCCTGGACGTTCGCAATTTCGGTGTTGAGCTCTGGCCAGATTGAGCAGGAGAGGCTGTGTACGTTGGAAGTTTTAGTAGCCTAAACAAGTTGAGAGCCCAAGTGTTTGTGGTTCGTTTTAGAGGTTACCAGTGGGAGATGAGGACCAGCAAGAGCTTTCACGGCTGGCACCATTAGTGTAGGAGCAATCGCTGGACGTTCGCAATTTCGGTGTTGAGCTCTGGCCAGATTGAGCAGGAGAGGCTGTGTACGTTGGAAGTTTTAGTAGGCTAAACAAGTTCAGAGCCCAAGTGTTTGTGGTTCGTTTGAGAGGTTACCAGTGGGAGATGAGGACCAGCAAGAGCTTTCAGGGCTGGCACCTTTAGTGTAGGAGCAATCGCTGGACGTTCGCAATTTGGGTGTAGAACTCTGGCCAGATTGAGCAGGAGAGGCTGTGTACGCTGGAAGTTTTAGTAGGCGAAACAAGTTCAGAGCCCAAGTGTTTGTGGTTCGTTTTAGAGGTTACCAGTGGGAGATGAGGACCAGCAAGAGCTTTCAGGGCTGGCACCTTTAGTGTAGGAGCAATCGCTGGACGTTTGCAATTTTGGTGTTGAGCTCTGACGTGAATTATTGAAAGGAAGCAATGATACGTCTGGAACTTTGAGTGTCTAAACAAGTTCAGAGCCCAAGTGTTTGTGGTTCGTTTTAGAGGTTACCAGTGGGAGATGAGGACCAGCAAGAGCTTTCAGGGCTGGCACCTGTAGTGTAGGAGCAATCCCTGGACGTTCGCAATTTGGGTTTCGAGCTCTGGCCAGATTGAGCAGGAGAGGCTGTGTACGTTGGAAGTTTTAGTAGCCTAAACAAGTTCAGAGCCCAAGTGTTTGTGGTTCGTTTGAGAGGTTACCAGTGGGAGATGAGGACCAGCAAGAGCTTTCAGGGCTGGCACCTTTAGTGTAGGAGCAATCGCTGGACGTTCGCAATTTCGGTGTTGAGCTCTGTCGTCAATTAGCGAAAGGAAGTGATGATACGTGTGGACCTTTGAGTGTCTAAACAAGTTCAGAGCCCAAGTGTTTGTTGTTCGTTTTAGAGTCTACCAGTGGGAGATGAGGACCAGCAAGAGCTTTCAGGGCTGGCACTTTAAGTGTAGGAGCAATCGCTGGACGTTCGCAATTTCGGTGTTGAGCTCCGACGTGAATTAGTGAAAGGAAGCGATGATACGTCTGGAACTTTGAGTGTCTAAACACGTTCAGAGCCCAAGTGTTTGTGGTTCGTTTTAGAGGTTACCAGTGGGAGATGAGGACCAGCAAGAGCTTTCAGGGCTGGCACCTTTAGAGTAGGAGCAATCGCTGGACGTTCGCAATTTCGGTGTTGAGCTCTGGCCAGATTGAGCAGGAGAGCCTGTGTACGTTGGAAGTTTTAGTAGGCTAAACAAGTTCAGAGCCCAAGTGTTTGTGGTTCGTTTGAGAGGTTACCAGTGGGAGATGAGGACCAGCAAGAGCTTTCAGGGCTGGCACCTTTAGTGTAGGAGCAATCGCTGGACGTTCGCAATTCTGGTATTCAGCTCTGACGTGAATTAGCGAAAGGAAGCAATGATACGTCTGGACCTTTGAGTGTCTAAACAAGTTCAGAGTGCAAGTGTTTGTGGTTCGTTTTAGAGGTTACCAGTGGGAGATGAGGACCAGCAAGAGCTTTCAGGGCTGGCACCTTTAGAGTAGGAGCAATCGCTGGACGTTCGCAATTTCGGTGTGAGCTCTGGCCAGTTGAGAAGGAGAGGCTGTGTACGTTGGAAGTTTTAGTAGCCTAAAAAGTTCCGAGGCCAAGTGTTTGTGGTTCGTTTTAGAGGTTACCAGTGGGAGATGAGGACCAGCAAGAGCTTTCAGGGCTGGCACCTGTAGTGTAGTAGCAATCGCTGGACGTTCGCAATTTCGGTGTTGAGCTCTGACGTGAATTAGCGAAAGGAAGCGATGATACGTCTGGACCTTTGAGCGTCTAAACAAGTTCAGAGCCCAAGTGTTTGTGGTTCGTTTTAGAGGTTACCAGTGGGAGATGAGGACCAGCAAGAGCTTTCAGGGCTGGCAACATTAGTGTAGGAGCAATCGCTGGACGTTCGCAATTTCGGTGTAGAGCTCTGGCCAGATTGAGCAGGAGAGGCTGTGTACGTTGGAAGTTTTAGTAGCCTAAACAAGTTCAGAGCCCTAGTGTTTGTGGTTCGTTTTAGAGGTTACCAGTGGGAGATGAGGACCAGCAATAGCTTTCAGGGCTGGCACCTTTAGTGTAGGAGCAATCGCTGGACGTTCGCAATTTTGGTATTCAGCTCTGACGTGAATTAGCGAAAGGAAGCAATGATACGTCTGGACCTTTGAGTGTCTAAACAAGTTCAGAGCCCAGGTCTTTGTGGTTCGTTTGAGAGGTTACCAGGGGAGATGAGGACCAGCAAGAGCTTTCAGGGCTGACACCTTTAGTGTAGGAGCAATCGCTGGACGTTCGCAATTTCGGTGTGAGCTCTGGCCAGATTGAGCAGGAGAGGCTGTGTACGTTGGAAGTTTTAGTAGGCTAAACAAGTTCAGAGGCCAAGTGTTTGTGGTTCGTTTGAGAGGTTACCAGTGGGAGATGAGGACCAGCAAGAGCTTTCAGGGCTGGCACCTTTAGAGTAGGAGCAATCCCTGGACGTTCGCAATTTCGGTGTGAGCTCTGGCCAGATTGAGCAGGAGAGGCTGTGTACGTTGGAAGTTTTAGTAGGCTAAACAAGTTCAGAGGCCAAGTGTTTGTGGTTCGTTTTAGAGGTTACCAGTGGGAGATGAGGACCAGCAAGAGCTTTCAGGGCTGGCACCTTTAGAGTAGGAGCAATCGCTGGACGTTCGCAATTTTGGTGTTGACCTGCGACGTGAATTAGTGAAAGGAAGCGATGATACGTCTGGAACTTTGAGTGTCTAAACGAGTTCAGAGCCCTAGTGTTTGTGGTTCGTTTTAGAGGTTACCAGTGGGAGATGAGGACCAGCAAGAGCTTTCAGGCCTGGCACCTTTAGTGTAGGAGCAATCGCTGGACATTCGCAATTTGGGTTTCGAGCTCTGGCCAGATTGAGCAGGAGAGGCTGTGTACGTTGGAAGTTTTAGTAGCGTAAACAAGTTCAGAGCCCAAGTGTTTGTGGTTCGTTTGAGAGGTTACCAGTGGGAGATGAGGACCAGCAAGAGCTTTCAGGGCTGGCACCTTTAGTGTAGGAGCAATCGCTGGACGTTCGCAATTTCGGTGTTGAGCTCTGACGTGAATTAGCGAAAGGAAGCGATGATACGTCTGGACCTTTGAGTGTCTAAACAAGTTCAGAGCCCAAGTGTTTGTGGTTCGTTTTAGAGGTTACCAGTGGGAGATGAGGACCAGCAAGAGCTTTCAGGGCTGGCACCTTTAGAGTAGGAGCAATCGCTGGACGTTCGCAATTTGGGTGTAGAACTCTGGCCAGATTGAGCAGGAGAGGCTGTGTACGCTGGAAGTTTTAGTAGCCTAAACAAGTTCAGAGCCCAAGTGTTTGTGGTTCGTTTTAGAGGATACCAGTGGGAGATGAGGACCAGCAAGAGCTTTCAGGGCTGGCACCTTTAGTGTAGGAGCAATCGCTGGACGTTTGCAATTTTGGTGTTGAGCTCTGACGTGAATTAGTGAAAGGAAGCGATGATACGTCTGGACCTTTGAGTGTCTAAACAAGTTCAGAGCCCAAGTGTTTGTTGTTCGTTTTAGAGGCTACCAGTGGGAGATGAGGACCAGCAAGAGCTTTCAGGGCTGGCACCTTTAGTGTAGGAGCAATCCTGGACGTTCGCAATTTCGGTGTTGAGCTCTGGCCAGATTGAGCAGGAGAGGCTGTGTACGTTGGAAGTTTTAGTAGCCTAAACAAGTTGAGAGCCCAAGTGTTTGTGGTTCGTTTTAGAGGTTACCAGTGGGAGATGAGGACCAGCAAGAGCTTTCACGGCTGGCACCATTAGTGTAGGAGCAATCGCTGGACGTTCGCAATTTCGGTGTTGAGCTCTGGCCAGATTGAGCAGGAGAGGCTGTGTACGTTGGAAGTTTTAGTAGGCTAAACAAGTTCAGAGCCCAAGTGTTTGTGGTTCGTTTGAGAGGTTACCAGTGGGAGATGAGGACCAGCAAGAGCTTTCAGGGCTGGCACCTTTAGTGTAGGAGCAATCGCTGGACGTTCGCAATTTGGGTGTAGAACTCTGGCCAGATTGAGCAGGAGAGGCTGTGTACGCTGGAAGTTTTAGTAGCCTAAACAAGTTCAGAGCCCAAGTGTTTGTGGTTCGTTTTAGAGGTTACCAGTGGGAGATGAGGACCAGCAAGAGCTTTCAGGGCTGGCACCTTTAGTGTAGGAGCAATCGCTGGACGTTTGCAATTTTGGTGTTGAGCTCTGACGTGAATTAGTGAAAGGAAGCAATGATACGTCTGGAACTTTGAGTGTCTAAACAAGTTCAGAGCCCAAGTGTTTGTGGTTCGTTTTAGAGGTTACCAGTGGGAGATGAGGACCAGCAAGAGCTTTCAGGGCTGGCACCTGTAGTGTAGGAGCAATCCCTGGACGTTCGCAATTTGGGTTTCGAGCTCTGGCCAGATTGAGCAGGAGAGGCTGTGTACGTTGGAAGTTTTAGTAGCCTAAACAAGTTCAGAGCCCAAGTGTTTGTGGTTCGTTTGAGAGGTTACCAGTGGGAGATGAGGACCAGCAAGAGCTTTCAGGGCTGGCACCTTTAGTGTAGGAGCAATCGCTGGACGTTCGCAATTTCGGTGTTGAGCTCTGTCGTCAATTAGCGAAAGGAAGTGATGATACGTGTGGACCTTTGAGTGTCTAAACAAGTTCAGAGCCCAAGTGTTTGTTGTTCGTTTTAGAGTCTACCAGTGGGAGATGAGGACCAGCAAGAGCTTTCAGGGCTGGCACTTTAAGTGTAGGAGCAATCGCTGGACGTTCGCAATTTCGGTGTTGAGCTCCGACGTGAATTAGTGAAAGGAAGCGATGATACGTCTGGACCTTTGAGTGTCTAAACACGTTCAGAGCCCAAGTGTTTGTGGTTCGTTTTAGAGGTTACCAGTGGGAGATGAGGACCAGCAAGAGCTTTCAGGGCTGGCACCTTTAGAGTAGGAGCAATCGCTGGACGTTCGCAATTTCGGTGTAGAACTCTGGCCAGATTGAGCAGGAGAGGCTGTGTACGTTGGAAGTTTTAGTAGCCTAAACAAGTTCAGAGCCCAAGTGTTTGTGGTTCGTTTGAGAGGTTACTAGTGGGAGATGAGGACCAGCAAGAGCTTTCAGGGCTGGCACCATTAGTGCAGGAGCAATCGCTGGACGTTCGCAATTTCGCTATTGAGCTCCGACGTGAATTAGCGAAAGGAAGCAATGATACGTCTGGACCTTTGAGTATCTAAACAAGTTCAGAGCCCAAGTGTTTGTGGTTCGTTTTAGAAGTTACCAGTGGGAGATGAGGACCAGCAAGAGCTTTCAGGGCTGGCACCTTTAGTGTAGGAGCAATCGCTGGACGTTCGCAATTTCGGTGTTGAGCTCTGGCCAGATTGAGCAGGAGAGGCTGTGTACGCTGGAAGTTTTAGTAGCCTAAACAAGTTCAGAGCCCAAGTGTTTGTGGTTCGTTTTAGAGGTTACCAGTGGGAGATGAGGACCAGCAAGAGCTTTCAGGGCTGGCACCTTTAGTGTAGGAGCAATCGCTGGACGTTCGCAATTTTGGTGTTGAGCTCTGACGTGAATTAGTGAAAGGAAGCAATGATACGTCTGGACCTTTGATAGTCTAAACAAGTTCAGAGCCCAGGTCTTTGTGGTTCGTTTTAGAGGTTACCAGTGGGAGATGAGGACCAGCAAGAGCTTTCAGGGCTGGCACCTTTAGAGTAGGAGCAATCGCTGGACGTTCGCAATTTTGGTGTTGACCTGCGACGTGAATTAGTGAAAGGAAGCGATGATACGTCTGGAACTTTGAGTGTCTAAACGAGTTCAGAGCCCTAGTGTTTGTGGTTCGTTTTAGAGGTTACCAGTGGGAGATGAGGACCAGCAAGAGCTTTCAGGCCTGGCACCTTTAGTGTAGGAGCAATCGCTGGACATTCGCAATTTGGGTTTCGAGCTCTGGCCAGATTGAGCAGGAGAGGCTGTGTACGTTGGAAGTTTTAGTAGGCTAAACAAGTTCAGAGCCCAAGTGTTTGTGGTTCGTTTGAGAGGTTACCAGTGGGAGATGAGGACCAGCAAGAGCTTTCAGGGCTGGCACCTTTAGTGTAGGAGCAAGCGCTGGACGTTCGCAATTTCGGTGTTGAGCTGTGACGTGAATTAGCGAAAGGAAGCGATGATACGTCTGGACCTTTGAGTGTCTAAACAAGTTCAGAGCCCAAGTGTTTGTGGTTCGTTTTAGAGGTTACCAGTGGGAGATGAGGACCAGCAAGAGCTTTCAGGGCTGGCACCTTTAGAGTAGGAGCAATCGCTGGACGTTCGCAATTTGGGTGTAGAACTCTGGCCAGATTGAGCAGGAGAGGCTGTGTACGCTGGAAGTTTTAGTAGCCTAAACAAGTTCAGAGCCCAAGTGTTTGTGGTTCGTTTTAGAGGTTACCAGTGGGAGATGAGGACCAGCAAGAGCTTTCAGGGCTGGCACCTTTAGTGTAGGAGCAATCGCTGGACGTTTGCAATTTTGGTGTTGAGCTCTGACGTGAATTAGTGAAAGGAAGCGATGATACGTCTGGACCTTTGAGTGTCTAAACAAGTTCAGAGCCCTAGTGTTTGTGGTTCGTTTTAGAGGTTACCAGTGGGAGATGAGGACCAGCAAGAGCTTTCAGGGCTGGCACCTGTAGTGTAGGAGCAATCGCTGGACTTTCGCAATTTGGGTTTCGAGCTCTGGCCAGATTGAGCAGGAGAGGCTGTGTACGTTGGAAGTTTTAGTAGCCTAAACAAGTTCAGAGCCCAAGTGTTTGTGGTTCGTTTGAGAGGTTACCAGTGGGAGATGAGGACCAGCAAGAGCTTTCAGGGCTGGCACCTTTAGTGTAGGAGCAATCGCTGGACGTTCGGAATTTCGGTGTTGAGCTCTGTCGTGAATTAGCGAAAGGAAGTGATGATACGTGTGGACCTTTGAGTGTCTAAACAAGTTCAGAGCCCAAGTGTTTGTGGTTCGTTTTAGAGGTTACCAGTGGGAGATGAGGACCAGCAGGAGCTTTCAGGGCTGGCACCTTTAGTGTAGGAGCAATCGCTGGACGTTCGCAATTTCGGTGTTGAGCTCTGGGCAGATTGAGCAGGAGAGGCTGTGTACGTTGGAATTTTTAGTAGCCTAAACAAGTTGAGAGCCCAAGTGTTTGTGGTTCGTTTTAGAGGTTACCAGTGGGAGATGAGGACCAGCAAGAGCTTTCAGGGCTGGCACCATTAGTGTAGGAGCAATCGCTGGACGTTCGCAATTTCGGTGTTGAGCTCTGGCCAGATTGAGCAGGAGAGGCTGTGTACGTTGGAAGTTTTAGTAGCCGAAACAAGTTCAGAGCCCAAGTGTTTGTGGTTAGTTTGAGAGGTTACCAGTGGGAGATGAGGACCAGCAAGAGCTTTCAGGGCTGGCACCTTTAGTGTAGGAGCAATCCCTGGACGTTCGCAATTTCGGTGTTGAGCTCTGGCCAGATTGAGCAGGAGAGGCTGTGTATGTTGGAAGTTTTAGTAGCCGAAACAAGTTGAGAGCCCAAGTGTTTGTGGTTCGTTTGAGAGGTTACCAGTGGGAGATGAGGACCAGCAAGAGCTTTCAGGGCTGGCACCTTTAGTGTAGGAGCAATCGCTGGACGTTCGCAATTTCGCTGTTGAGCTCCGACGTGAATTAGCGAAAGGAAGCAATGATACGTCTGGACCTTTGAGTGTCTAAACAAGTTGAGAGCCCAAGTGGTTGTGGTTCGTTTTAGAGGTTACCAGTGGGAGATGAGGACCAGCAAGAGCTTTCAGGGCTGGCACCTTTAGTGTAGGAGCAATCGCTGGACGTTCGCAATTTCGGTGTTGAGCTCTGGCCAGATTGAGCAGGAGAGCCTGTGTACGTTGGAAGTTTTAGTAGGCTAAACAAGTTCAGAGGCCAAGTGTTTGTGGTTCGTTTGAGAGGTTACCAGTGGGAGATGAGGACCAGCAAGAGCTTTCAGGGCTGGCACCTTTAGTGTAGGAGCAATCGCTGGACGTTCGCAATTCTGGTATTCAGCTCTGACGTGAATTAGCGAAAGGAAGCAATGATACGTCTGGACCTTTGAGTGTCTAAACAAGTTCAGAGGCCAAGTGTTTGTGGTTCGTTTTAGAGGTTACCAGTGGGAGATGAGGACCAGCAAGAGCTTTCAGGGCTGGCACCTTTAGAGTAGGAGCAATCGCTGGACGTTCGCAATTTCGGTGTGAGCTCTGGCCAGTTGAGAAGGAGAGGCTGTGTACGTTGGAAGTTTTAGTAGCCTAAACAAGTTCCGAGGCCAAGTGTTTGTGGTTCGTTTTAGAGGTTACCAGTGGGAGATGAGGACCAGCAAGAGCTTTCAGGGCTGGCACCTGTAGTGTAGTAGCAATCGCTGGACGTTCGCAATTTCGGTGTTGAGCTCTGACGTGAATTAGCGAAAGGAAGCGATGATACGTCTGGACCTTTGAGCGTCTAAACAAGTTCAGAGCCCAAGTGTTTGTGGTTCGTTTTAGAGGTTACCAGTGGGAGATGAGGACCAGCAAGAGCTTTCAGGGCTGGCACCTTTAGTGTAGGAGCAATCGCTGGACGTTCGCAATTTCGGTGTGAGCTCTGGCCAGATTGAGCAGGAGAGGCTGTGTACGTTGGAAGTTTTAGTAGGCTAAACAAGTTCAGAGGCCAAGTGTTTGTGGTTCGTTTGAGAGGTTACCAGTGGGAGATGAGGACCAGCAAGAGCTTTCAGGGCTGGCACCTTTAGAGTAGGAGCAATCCCTGGACGTTCGCAATTTCGGTGTTGAGCTCTGGCCAGTTGAGCAGGAGAGGCTGTGTACGTTGGAAGTTTTAGTAGGCTAAACAAGTTCAGAGCCCAAGTGTTTGTGGTTCGTTTGAGAGGTTACCAGTGGGAGATGAGGACCAGCAAGAGCTTTCAGGGCTGGCACCTTTAGTGTAGGAGCAATCGCTGGACGTTTGCAATTTTGGTGTTGAGCTCTGACGTGAATTAGTGAAAGGAAGCGATGATACGTCTGGACCTTTGATAGTCTAAACAAGTTCAGAGCCCAGGTATTTGTGGTTCATTTTAGAGGTTACCAGTGGGAGATGAGGACCAGCAAGAGCTTTCAGGGCTGGCACCTTTAGAGTAGGAGCAATCGCTGGACGTTCGCAATTTTGGTGTTGACCTGCGACGTGAATTAGTGAAAGGAAGCGATGATACGTCTGGAACTTTGAGTGTCTAAACGAGTTCAGAGCCCTAGTGTTTGTGGTTCGTTTTAGAGGTTACCAGTGGGAGATGAGGACCAGCAAGAGCTTTCAGGCCTGGCACCTTTAGTGTAGGAGCAATCGCTGGACATTCGCAATTTGGGTTTCGAGCTCTGGCCAGATTGAGCAGGAGAGGCTGTGTACGTTGGAAGTTTTAGTAGCGTAAACAAGTTCAGAGCCCAAGTGTTTGTGGTTCGTTTGAGAGGTTACCAGTGGGAGATGAGGACCAGCAAGAGCTTTCAGGGCTGGCACCTTTAGTGTAGGAGCAATCGCTGGACGTTCGCAATTTCGGTGTTGAGCTCTGACGTGAATTAGCGAAAGGAAGCGATGATACGTCTGGACCTTTGAGTGTCTAAACAAGTTCAGAGCCCAAGTGTTTGTGGTTCGTTTTAGAGGTTACCAGTGGGAGATGAGGACCAGCAAGAGCTTTCAGGGCTGGCACCTTTAGAGTAGGAGCAATCGCTGGACGTTCGCAATTTGGGTGTAGAACTCTGGCCAGATTGAGCAGGAGAGGCTGTGTACGCTGGAAGTTTTAGTAGCCTAAACAAGTTCAGAGCCCAAGTGTTTGTGGTTCGTTTTAGAGGTTACCAGTGGGAGATGAGGACCAGCAAGAGCTTTCAGGGCTGGCACCTTTAGTGTAGGAGCAATCGCTGGATGTTTGCAATTTTGGTGTTGAGCTCTGACGTGAATTAGTGAAAGGAAGCGATGATACGTCTGGACCTTTGAGTGTCTAAACAAGTTCAGAGCCCTAGTGTTTGTGGTTCGTTTTAGAGGTTACCAGTGGGAGATGAGGACCAGCAAGAGCTTTCAGGGCTGGCACCTGTAGTGTAGGAGCAATCGCTGGACTTTCGCAATTTGGGTTTCGAGCTCTGGCCAGATTGAGCAGGAGAGGCTGTGTACGTTGGAAGTTTTAGTAGCCTAAACAAGTTCAGAGCCCAAGTGTTTGTGGTTCGTTTGAGAGGTTACCAGTGGGAGATGAGGACCAGCAAGAGCTTTCAGGGCTGGCACCTTTAGTGTAGGAGCAATCGCTGGACGTTCGGAATTTCGGTGTTGAGCTCTGTCGTGAATTAGCGAAAGGAAGTGATGATACGTGTGGACCTTTGAGTGTCTAAACAAGTTCAGAGCCCAAGTGTTTGTTGTTCGTTTTAGAGGCTACCAGTGGGAGATGAGGACCAGCAGGAGCTTTCAGGGCTGGCACTTTAAGTGTAGGAGCAATCGCTGGACGTTCGCAATTTCGGTGTTGAGCTCTGGGCAGATTGAGCAGGAGAGGCTGTGTACGTTGGAATTTTTAGTAGCCTAAACAAGTTGAGAGCCCAAGTGTTTGTGGTTCGTTTTAGAGGTTACCAGTGGGAGATGAGGACCAGCAAGAGCTTTCAGGGCTGGCACCATTAGTGTAGGAGCAATCGCTGGACGTTCGCAATTTCGGTGTTGAGCTCTGGCCAGATTGAGCAGGAGAGGCTGTGTACGTTGGAAGTTTTAGTAGCCGAAACAAGTTCAGAGCCCAAGTGTTTGTGGTTAGTTTGAGAGGTTACCAGTGGGAGATGAGGACCAGCAAGAGCTTTCAGGGCTGGCACCTTTAGTGTAGGAGCAATCCCTGGACGTTCGCAATTTCGGTGTTGAGCTCTGGCCAGATTGAGCAGGAGAGGCTGTGTATGTTGGAAGTTTTAGTAGCCGAAACAAGTTCAGAGCCCAAGTGTTTGTGGTTCGTTTGAGAGGTTACCAGTGGGAGATGAGGACCAGCAAGAGCTTTCAGGGCTGGCACCTTTAGTGTAGGAGCAATCGCTGGACGTTCGGAATTTCGGTGTTGAGCTCCGACGTGAATTAGCGAAAGGAAGCAATGATACGTCTGGACCTTTGAGTGTCTAAACAAGTTGAGAGCCCAAGTGGTTGTGGTTCGTTTTAGAGGTTACCAGTGGGAGATGAGGACCAGCAAGAGCTTTCAGGGCTGGCACCTTTAGTGTAGGAGCAATCGCTGGACGTTCGCAATTTCGGTGTTGAGCTCTGGCCAGATTGAGCAGGAGAGCCTGTGTACGTTGGAAGTTTTAGTAGGCTAAACAAGTTCAGAGCCCAAGTGTTTGTGGTTCGTTTGAGAGGTTACCAGTGGGAGATGAGGACCAGCAAGAGCTTTCAGGGCTGGCACCTTTAGTGTAGGAGCAATCGCTGGACGTTCGCAATTCTCGTATTCAGCTCTGACGTGAATTAGCGAAAGGAAGCAATGATACGTCTGGACCTTTGAGTGTCTAAACAAGTTCAGAGGCCAAGTGTTTGTGGTTCGTTTTAGAGGTTACCAGTGGGAGATGAGGACCAGCAAGAGCTTTCAGGGCTGGCACCTTTAGAGTAGGAGCAATCGCTGGACGTTCGCAATTTCGGTGTGAGCTCTGGCCAGTTGAGAAGGAGAGGCTGTGTACGTTGGAAGTTTTAGTAGCCTAAACAAGTTCCGAGGCCAAGTGTTTGTGGTTCGTTTGAGAGGTTACCAGTGGGAGATGAGGACCAGCAAGAGCTTTCAGGGCTGGCACCTGTAGTGTAGTAGCAATCGCTGGACGTTCGCAATTTCGGTGTTGAGCTCTGACGTGAATTAGCGAAAGGAAGCGATGATACGTCTGGACCTTTGAGCGTCTAAACAAGTTCAGAGCCCAAGTGTTTGTGGTTCGTTTTAGAGGTTACCAGTGGGAGATGAGGACCAGCAAGAGCTTTCAGGGCTGGCACCATTAGTGTAGGAGCAATCGCTGGACGTTCGCAATTTCGGTGTAGAGCTCTGGCCAGATTGAGCAGGAGAGGCTGTGTACGTTGGAAGTTTTAGTAGCCTAAACAAGTTCAGAGCCCTAGTGTTTGTGGTTCGTTTTAGAGGTTACCAGTGGGAGATGAGGACCAGCAATAGCTTTCAGGGCTGGCACCTTTAGTGTAGGAGCAATCGCTGGACGTTCGCAATTTTGGTATTCAGCTCTGACGTGAATTAGCGAAAGGAAGCAATGATACGTCTGGACCTTTGAGTGTCTAAACAAGTTCAGAGCCCAGGTCTTTGTGGTTCGTTTGAGAGGTTACCAGGGGAGATGAGGACCAGCAAGAGCTTTCAGGGCTGGCACCTTTAGTGTAGGAGCAATCGCTGGACGTTCGCAATTTCGGTGTGAGCTCTGGCCAGATTGAGCAGGAGAGGCTGTGTACGTTGGAAGTTTTAGTAGGCTAAACAAGTTCAGAGCCCAAGTGTTTGTGGTTCGTTTGAGAGGTTACCAGTGGGAGATGAGGACCAGCAAGAGCTTTCAGGGCTGGCACCTTTAGAGTAGGAGCAATCCCTGGACGTTCGCAATTTCGGTGTTGAGCTCTGGCCAGTTGAGCAGGAGAGGCTGTGTATGTTGGAAGTTTTAGTAGGCGAAACAAGTTCAGAGCCCAAGTGTTTGTGGTTCGTTTGAGAGGTTACCAGTGGGAGATGAGGACCAGCAAGAGCTTTCAGGTCTGGCACCTTTAGTGTAGGAGCAATCGCTGGACGTTCGGAATTTCGGTGTTGAGCTCTGTCGTGAATTAGCGAAAGGAAGTGATGATACGTCTGGACCTTTGAGTGTCTAAACAAGTTCAGAGCCCTAGTGTTTGTGGTTCGTTTGAGAGGTTACCAGTGGGAGATGAGGACCAGCAGGAGCTTTCAGGGCTGGCACTTTAAGTGTAGGAGCAATCGCTGGACGTTCGCAGTTTCGGTGTTGAGCTCTGGCCAGATTGAGCAGGAGAGGCTGTGTACGTTGGAATTTTTAGTAGCCTAAACAAGTTGAGAGCCCAAGTGTTTGTGGTTCGTTTTAGAGGTTACCAGTGGGAGATGAGGACCAGCAAGAGCTTTCAGGGCTGGCACCATTAGTGTAGGAGCAATCGCTGGACGTTCGCAATTTCGGTGTTGAGCTCTGGCCAGATTGAGCAGGAGAGGCTGTGTACGTTGGAAGTTTTAGTAGCCGAAACAAGTTCAGAGCCCAAGTGTTTGTGGTTAGTTTGAGAGGTTACCAGTGGGAGATGAGGACCAGCAAGAGCTTTCAGGGCTGGCACCTTTAGTGTAGGAGCAATCCCTGGACGTTCGCAATTTCGGTGTTGAGCTCTGGCCAGATTGAGCAGGAGAGGCTGTGTATGTTGGAAGTTTTAGTAGCCGAAACAAGTTCAGAGCCCAAGTGTTTGTGGTTCGTTTGAGAGGTTACCAGTGGGAGATGAGGACCAGCAAGAGCTTTCAGGGCTGGCACCTTTAGTGTAGGAGCAATCGCTGGACGTTCGCAATTTCGCTGTTGAGCTCCGACGTGAATTAGCGAAAGGAAGCAATGATACGTCTGGACCTTTGAGTGTCTAAACAAGTTGAGAGCCCAAGTGGTTGTGGTTCGTTTTAGAGGTTACCAGTGGGAGATGAGGACCAGCAAGAGCTTTCAGGGCTGGCACCTTTAGTGTAGGAGCAATCGCTGGACGTTCGCAATTTCGGTGTTGAGCTCTGGCCAGATTGAGCAGGAGAGGCTGTGTACGTTGGAAGTTTTAGTAGGCTAAACAAGTTCAGAGGCCAAGTGTTTGTGGTTCGTTTGAGAGGTTACCAGTGGGAGATGAGGACCAGCAAGAGCTTTCAGGGCTGGCACCTTTAGTGTAGGAGCAATCGCTGGACGTTCGCAATTCTCGTATTCAGCTCTGACGTGAATTAGCGAAAGGAAGCAATGATACGTCTGGACCTTTGAGTGTCTAAACAAGTTCAGAGGCCAAGTGTTTGTGGTTCGTTTTAGAGGTTACCAGTGGGAGATGAGGACCAGCAAGAGCTTTCAGGGCTGGCACCTTTAGAGTAGGAGCAATCGCTGGACGTTCGCAATTTCGGTGTGAGCTCTGGCCAGTTGAGAAGGAGAGGCTGTGTACGTTGGAAGTTTTAGTAGCCTAAACAAGTTCCGAGGCCAAGTGTTTGTGGTTCGTTTTAGAGGTTACCAGTGGGAGATGAGGACCAGCAAGAGCTTTCAGGGCTGGCACCTGTAGTGTAGTAGCAATCGCTGGACGTTCGCAATTTCGGTGTTGAGCTCTGACGTGAATTAGCGAAAGGAAGCGATGATACGTCTGGACCTTTGAGCGTCTAAACAAGTTCAGAGCCCAAGTGTTTGTGGTTCGTTTTAGAGGTTACCAGTGGGAGATGAGGACCAGCAAGAGCTTTCAGGGCTGGCACCATTAGTGTAGGAGCAATCGCTGGACGTTCGCAATTTCGGTGTAGAGCTCTGGCCAGATTGAGCAGGAGAGGCTGTGTACGTTGGAAGTTTTAGTAGCCTAAACAAGTTCAGAGCCCTAGTGTTTGTGGTTCGTTTTAGAGGTTACCAGTGGGAGATGAGGAGCAGCAAGAGGTTTCAGGGCTGGCACCTTTAGAGTAGGAGCAATCCCTGGACGTTCGCAATTTCGGTGTTGAGCTCTGGCCAGTTGAGCAGGAGAGGCTGTGTACGTTGGAAGTTTTAGTAGGCTAAACAAGTTCAGAGCCCAAGTGTTTGTGGTTCGTTTGAGAGGTTACCAGTGGGAGATGAGGACCAGCAAGAGCTTTCAGGGCTGGCACCTTTAGTGTAGGAGCAATCGCTGGACGTTCGCAATTTCGGTGTTGAGCTCTGGCCAGATTGAGCAGGAGAGGCTGTGTACGTTGGAAGTTTTAGTAGGCTAAACAAGTTCAGAGCCCAAGTGTTTGTGGTTCGTTTGAGAGGTTACCAGTGGGAGATGAGGACCAGCAAGAGCTTTCAGGGCTGGCACCTTTAGTGTAGGAGCAATCGCTGGACGTTCGCAATTTCGGTGTTGAGCTCTGGCCAGATTGAGCAGGAGAGGCTGTGTACGTTGGAAGTTTTAGTAGGCTAAACAAGTTGAGAGCCCAAGTGTTTGTGGTTCGTTTGAGAGGTTACCAGTGGGAGATGAGGACCAGCAAGAGCTTTCAGGGCTGGCACCTTTAGTGTAGGAGCAATCGCTGGACGTTCGCAATTTCGGTGTTGAGCTCTGGCCAGATTGAGCAGCAGAGGCTGTGTACGTTGGAAGTTTTAGTAGGCTAAACAAGTTCAGAGCCCAAGTGTTTGTGGTTCGTTTGAGAGGTTACCAGTGGGAGATGAGGAGCAGCAAGAGCTTTCAGGGCTGGCACCTTTAGTGTAGGAGCAATCGCTGGACGTTCGCAATGTCGGTGTTGAGCTCTGGCCAGATTGAGCAGGAGAGGCTGTGTACGTTGGAAGTTTTAGTAGGCTAAACAAGTTGAGAGCCCAAGTGTTTGTGGTTCGTTTGAGAGGTTACCAGTGGGAGATGAGGACCAGCAAGAGCTTTCAGGGCTGGCACCTTTAGTGTAGGAGCAATCGCTGGACGTTCGCAATGTCGGTGTTGAGCTCTGGCCAGATTGAGCAGGAGAGGCTGTGTACGTTGGAAGTTTTAGTAGGCGAAACAAGTTCAGAGGCCAAGTGTTTGTGGTTCGTTTGAGAGGTTACCAGTGGGAGATGAGGACCAGCAAGAGCTTTCAGGGCTGGCACCTTTAGTGTAGGAGCAATCGCTGGACGTTCGCAATGTCGGTGTTGAGCTCTGGCCAGATTGAGCAGGAGAGGCTGTGTACGTTGGAAGTTTTAGTAGGCGAAACAAGTTCAGAGCCCAAGTGTTTGTGGTTCGTTTGAGAGGTTACCAGTGGGAGATGAGGACCAGCAAGAGCTTTCAGGGCTGGCACCTTTAGTGTAGGAGCAATCGCTGGACGTTCGCAATTTCGGTGTTGAGCTCTGGCCAGATTGAGCAGGAGAGGCTGTGTACGTTGGAAGTTTTAGTAGGCTAAACAAGTTCAGAGCCCAAGTGTTTGTGGTTCGTTTGAGAGGTTACCAGTGGGAGATGAGGACCAGCAAGAGCTTTCAGGGCTGGCACCTTTAGTGTAGGAGCAATCGCTGGACGTTCGCAATGTCGGTGTTGAGCTCTGGCCAGATTGAGCAGGAGAGGCTGTGTACGTTGGAAGTTTTAGTAGGCGAAACAAGTTCAGAGCCCAAGTGTTTGTGGTTCGTTTGAGAGGTTACCAGTGGGAGATGAGGACCAGCAAGAGCTTTCAGGGCTGGCACCTTTAGTGTAGGAGCAATCGCTGGACGTTCGCAATGTCGGTGTTGAGCTCTGGCCAGATTGAGCAGGAGAGGCTGTGTACGTTGGAAGTTTTAGTAGGCGAAACAAGTTCAGAGCCCAAGTGTTTGTGGTTCGTTTGAGAGGTTACCAGTGGGAGATGAGGACCAGCAAGAGCTTTCAGGGCTGGCACCTTTAGTGTAGGAGCAATCGCTGGACGTTCGCAATTTCGGTGTTGAGCTCTGGCCAGATTGAGCAGGAGAGGCTGTGTATGTTGGAAGTTTTAGTAGGCGAAACAAGTTCAGAGCCCAAGTGTTTGTGGTTCGTTTGAGAGGTTACCAGTGGGAGATGAGGAGCAGCAAGAGCTTTCAGGGCTGGCACCTTTAGTGTAGGAGCAATCGCTGGACGTTCGCAATGTCGGTGTTGAGCTCTGGCCAGATTGAGCAGGAGAGGCTGTGTACGTTGGAAGTTTTAGTAGGCTAAACAAGTTGAGAGCCCAAGTGTTTGTGGTTCGTTTGAGAGGTTACCAGTGGGAGATGAGGACCAGCAAGAGCTTTCAGGGCTGGCACCTTTAGTGTAGGAGCAATCGCTGGACGTTCGCAATGTCGGTGTTGAGCTCTGGCCAGATTGAGCAGGAGAGGCTGTGTACGTTGGAAGTTTTAGTAGGCGAAACAAGTTCAGAGCCCAAGTGTTTGTGGTTCGTTTGAGAGGTTACCAGTGGGAGATGAGGACCAGCAAGAGCTTTCAGGGCTGGCACCTTTAGTGTAGGAGCAATCGCTGGACGTTCGCAATGTCGGTGTTGAGCTCTGGCCAGATTGAGCAGGAGAGGCTGTGTACGTTGGAAGTTTTAGTAGGCGAAACAAGTTCAGAGCCCAAGTGTTTGTGGTTCGTTTGAGAGGTTACCAGTGGGAGATGAGGACCAGCAAGAGCTTTCAGGGCTGGCACCTTTAGTGTAGGAGCAATCGCTGGACGTTCGCAATTTCGGTGTTGAGCTCTGGCCAGATTGAGCAGGAGAGGCTGTGTACGTTGGAAGTTTTAGTAGGCTAAACAAGTTCAGAGCCCAAGTGTTTGTGGTTCGTTTGAGAGGTTACCAGTGGGAGATGAGGAGCAGCAAGAGCTTTCAGGGCTGGCACCTTTAGTGTAGGAGCAATCGCTGGACGTTCGCAATGTCGGTGTTGAGCTCTGGCCAGATTGAGCAGGAGAGGCTGTGTACGTTGGAAGTTTTAGTAGGCTAAACAAGTTGAGAGCCCAAGTGTTTGTGGTTCGTTTGAGAGGTTACCAGTGGGAGATGAGGACCAGCAAGAGCTTTCAGGGCTGGCACCTTTAGTGTAGGAGCAATCGCTGGACGTTCGCAATGTCGGTGTTGAGCTCTGGCCAGATTGAGCAGGAGAGGCTGTGTACGTTGGAAGTTTTAGTAGGCGAAACAAGTTCAGAGCCCAAGTGTTTGTGGTTCGTTTGAGAGGTTACCAGTGGGAGATGAGGACCAGCAAGAGCTTTCAGGGCTGGCACCTTTAGTGTAGGAGCAATCGCTGGACGTTCGCAATGTCGGTGTTGAGCTCTGGCCAGATTGAGCAGGAGAGGCTGTGTACGTTGGAAGTTTTAGTAGGCGAAACAAGTTCAGAGCCCAAGTGTTTGTGGTTCGTTTGAGAGGTTACCAGTGGGAGATGAGGACCAGCAAGAGCTTTCAGGGCTGGCACCTTTAGTGTAGGAGCAATCGCTGGACGTTCGCAATTTCGGTGTTGAGCTCTGGCCAGATTGAGCAGGAGAGGCTGTGTACGTTGGAAGTTTTAGTAGGCTAAACAAGTTCAGAGCCCAAGTGTTTGTGGTTCGTTTGAGAGGTTACCAGTGGGAGATGAGGACCAGCAAGAGCTTTCAGGGCTGGCACCTTTAGTGTAGGAGCAATCGCTGGACGTTCGCAATTTCGGTGTTGAGCTCTGGCCAGATTGAGCAGGAGAGGCTGTGTATGTTGGAAGTTTTAGTAGGCGAAACAAGTTCAGAGCCCAAGTGTTTGTGGTTCGTTTGAGAGGTTACCAGTGGGAGATGAGGACCAGCAAGAGCTTTCAGGGCTGGCACCTTTAGTGTAGGAGCAATCGCTGGACGTTCGCAATGTCGGTGTTGAGCTCTGGCCAGATTGAGCAGGAGAGGCTGTGTACGTTGGAAGTTTTAGTAGGCGAAACAAGTTCAGAGCCCAAGTGTTTGTGGTTCGTTTGAGAGGTTACCAGTGGGAGATGAGGACCAGCAAGAGCTTTCAGGGCTGGCACCTTTAGTGTAGGAGCAATCGCTGGACGTTCGCAATTTCGGTGTTGAGCTCTGGCCAGATTGAGCAGGAGAGGCTGTGTACGTTGGAAGTTTTAGTAGGCTAAACAAGTTGAGAGCCCATGTGTTTGTGGTTCGTTTGAGAGGTTACCAGTGGGAGATGAGGACCAGCAAGAGCTTTCAGGGCTGGCACCTTTAGTGTAGGAGCAATCGCTGGACGTTCGCAATGTCGGTGTTGAGCTCTGGCCAGATTGAGCAGGAGAGGCTGTGTACGTTGGAAGTTTTAGTAGGCGAAACAAGTTCAGAGCCCAAGTGTTTGTGGTTCGTTTGAGAGGTTACCAGTGGGAGATGAGGACCAGCAAGAGCTTTCAGGGCTGGCACCTTTAGTGTAGGAGCAATCGCTGGACGTTCGCAATTTCGGTGTTGAGCTCTGGCCAGATTGAGCAGGAGAGGCTGTGTACGTTGGAAGTTTTAGTAGGCTAAACAAGTTCAGAGCCCAAGTGTTTGTGGTTCGTTTGAGAGGTTACCAGTGGGAGATGAGGACCAGCAAGAGCTTTCAGGGCTGGCACCTTTAGTGTAGGAGCAATCGCTGGACGTTCGCAATGTCGGTGTTGAGCTCTGGCCAGATTGAGCAGGAGAGGCTGTGTATGTTGGAAGTTTTAGTAGGCTAAACAAGTTCAGAGCCCAAGTGTTTGTGGTTCGTTTGAGAGGTTACCAGTGGGAGATGAGGAGCAGCAAGAGCTTTCAGGGCTGGCACCTTTAGTGTAGGAGCAATCGCTGGACGTTCGCAATTTCGGTGTTGAGCTCTGGCCAGATTGAGCAGGAGAGGCTGTGTACGTTGGAAGTTTTAGTAGGCTAAACAAGTTCAGAGCCCAAGTGTTTGTGGTTCGTTTGAGAGGTTACCAGTGGGAGATGAGGAGCAGCAAGAGCTTTCAGGGCTGGCACCTTTAGTGTAGGAGCAATCGCTGGACGTTCGCAATGTCGGTGTTGAGCTCTGGCCAGATTGAGCAGGAGAGGCTGTGTACGTTGGAAGTTTTAGTAGGCTAAACAAGTTGAGAGCCCAAGTGTTTGTGGTTCGTTTGAGAGGTTACCAGTGGGAGATGAGGACCAGCAAGAGCTTTCAGGGCTGGCACCTTTAGTGTAGGAGCAATCGCTGGACGTTCGCAATGTCGGTGTTGAGCTCTGGCCAGATTGAGCAGGAGAGGCTGTGTACGTTGGAAGTTTTAGTAGGCGAAACAAGTTCAGAGCCCAAGTGTTTGTGGTTCGTTTGAGAGGTTACCAGTGGGAGATGAGGACCAGCAAGAGCTTTCAGGGCTGGCACCTTTAGTGTAGGAGCAATCGCTGGACGTTCGCAATTTCGGTGTTGAGCTCTGGCCAGATTGAGCAGGAGAGGCTGTGTACGTTGGAAGTTTTAGTAGGCTAAACAAGTTCAGAGCCCAAGTGTTTGTGGTTCGTTTGAGAGGTTACCAGTGGGAGATGAGGACCAGCAAGAGCTTTCAGGGCTGGCACCTTTAGTGTAGGAGCAATCGCTGGACGTTCGCAATTTCGGTGTTGAGCTCTGGCCAGATTGAGCAGGAGAGGCTGTGTACGTTGGAAGTTTTAGTAGGCTAAACAAGTTCAGAGCCCAAGTGTTTGTGGTTCGTTTGAGAGGTTACCAGTGGGAGATGAGGACCAGCAAGAGCTTTCAGGGCTGGCACCTTTAGTGTAGGAGCAATCGCTGGACGTTCGCAATTTCGGTGTTGAGCTCTGGCCAGATTGAGCAGGAGAGGCTGTGTATGTTGGAAGTTTTAGTAGGCTAAACAAGTTCAGAGCCCAAGTGTTTGTGGTTCGTTTGAGAGGTTACCAGTGGGAGATGAGGAGCAGCAAGAGCTTTCAGGGCTGGCACCTTTAGTGTAGGAGCAATCGCTGGACGTTCGCAATTTCGGTGTTGAGCTCTGGCCAGATTGAGCAGGAGAGGCTGTGTACGTTGGAAGTTTTAGTAGGCTAAACAAGTTCAGAGCCCAAGTGTTTGTGGTTCGTTTGAGAGGTTACCAGTGGGAGATGAGGAGCAGCAAGAGGTTTCAGGGCTGGCACCTTTAGTGTAGGAGCAATCCCTGGATGTTCGCAATTTTGGTGTTGAGCTCTGGCCAGATTGAGCAGGAGAGGCTGTGTACGTTGGAAGTTTTAGTAGGCTAAACAAGTTGAGAGCCCAAGTGTTTGTGGTTCGTTTGAGAGGTTACCAGTGGGAGATGAGGACCAGCAAGAGCTTTCAGGGCTGGCACCTTTAGTGTAGGAGCAATCGCTGGACGTTCGCAATTTCGGTGTTGAGCTCTGGCCAGATTGAGCAGGAGAGGCTGTGTACGTTGGAAGTTTTAGTAGGCTAAACAAGTTCAGAGCCCAAGTGTTTGTGGTTCGTTTGAGAGGTTACCAGTGGGAGATGAGGAGCAGCAAGAGGTTTCAGGGCTGGCACCTTTAGTGTAGGAGCAATCCCTGGACGTTCGTAATTTCGTTGGTGAATTTTGGCCAGATTGAGCAGGAGAGGCTGTGTACGTTGGAAGTTTTAGTAGGCTAAACAAGTTCAGAGCCCAAGTGTTTGTGGTTCGTTTGAGAGGTTACCAGTGGGAGATGAGGACCAGCAAGAGCTTTCAGGGCTGGCACCTTTAGTGTAGGAGCAATCGCTGGACGTTCGTAATTTCGTTGGTGAATTTTGGCCAGATTGAGCAGGAGAGGCTGTGTACGTTGGAAGTTATAGTAGGCGAAACAAGTTCAGAGCCCAAGTGTTTGTGGTTCGTTTGAGAGGTTACCAGTGGGAGATGAGGACCAGCAAGAGCTTTCAGGGCTGGCACCTTTAGTGTAGGAGCAATCCCTGGACGTTCGCAATTTCGGTGTTGAGCTCTGGCCAGATTGAGCAGGAGAGGCTGTGTACGTTGGAAGTTTTAGTAGGCTAAACAAGTTCAGAGCCCAAGTGTTTGTGGTTCGTTTGAGAGGTTACCAGTGGGAGATGAGGAGCAGCAAGAGCTTTCAGGGCTGGCACCTTTAGTGTAGGAGCAATCCCTGGACGTTCGCAATGTCGGTGTTGAGCTCTGGCCAGATTGAGCAGGAGAGGCTGTGTACGTTGGAAGTTTTAGTAGGCGAAACAAGTTCAGAGCCCAAGTGTTTGTGGTTCGTTTGAGAGGTTACCAGTGGGAGATGAGGAGCAGCAAGAGCTTTCAGGGCTGGCACCTTTAGTGTAGGAGCAATCGCTGGACGTTCGCAATGTCGGTGTTGAGCTCTGGCCAGATTGAGCAGGAGAGGCTGTGTACGTTGGAAGTTTTAGTAGGCGAAACAAGTTCAGAGCCCAAGTGTTTGTGGTTCGTTTGAGAGGTTACCAGTGGGAGATGAGGACCAGCAAGAGCTTTCAGGGCTGGCACCTTTAGTGTAGGAGCAATCGCTGGACGTTCGCAATGTCGGTGTTGAGCTCTGGCCAGATTGAGCAGGAGAGGCTGTGTACGTTGGAAGTTTTAGTAGGCTAAACAAGTTCAGAGGCCAAGTGTTTGTGGTTCGTTTGAGAGGTTACCAGTGGGAGATGAGGACCAGCAAGAGCTTTCAGGGCTGGCACCTTTAGTGTAGGAGCAATCGCTGGACGTTCGCATTTTCGGTGTTGAGCTCTGGCCAGATTGAGCAGGAGAGGCTGTGTACGTTGGAAGTTTTAGTAGGCTAAACAAGTTGAGAGCCCAAGTGTTTGTGGTTCGTTTGAGAGGTTACCAGTGGGAGATGAGGACCAGCAAGAGCTTTCAGGGCTGGCACCTTTAGTGTAGGAGCAATCGCTGGACGTTCGCAATTTCGGTGTTGAGCTCTGGCCAGATTGAGCAGGAGAGGCTGTGTATGTTGGAAGTTTTAGTAGGCTAAACAAGTTCAGAGCCCAAGTGTTTGTGGTTCGTTTGAGAGGTTACCAGTGGGAGATGAGGACCAGCAAGAGCTTTCAGGGCTGGCACCTTTAGTGTAGGAGCAATCCCTGGACGTTCGCAATTTCGGTGTTGAGCTCTGGCCAGATTGAGCAGGAGAGGCTGTGTACGTTGGAAGTTTTAGTAGGCTAAACAAGTTCAGAGGCCAAGTGTTTGTGGTTCGTTTGAGAGGTTACCAGTGGGAGATGAGGAGCAGCAAGAGGTTTCAGGGCTGGCACCTTTAGTGTAGGAGCAATCGCTGGACGTTCGCAATTTCGGTGTTGAGCTCTGGCCAGATTGAGCAGGAGAGGCTGTGTACGTTGGAAGTTTTAGTAGGCTAAACAAGTTCAGAGCCCAAGTGTTTGTGGTTCGTTTGAGAGGTTACCAGTGGGAGATGAGGACCAGCAAGAGCTTTCAGGGCTGGCACCTTTAGTGTAGGAGCAATCGCTGGACGTTCGCAATTTCGGTGTTGAGCTCTGGCCAGATTGAGCAGGAGAGGCTGTGTACGTTGGAAGTTTTAGTAGGCTAAACAAGTTCAGAGGCCAAGTGTTTGTGGTTCGTTTGAGAGGTTACCAGTGGGAGATGAGGACCAGCAAGAGCTTTCAGGGCTGGCACCTTTAGTGTAGGAGCAATCGCTGGACGTTCGCAATTTCGGTGTTGAGCTCTGGCCAGATTGAGCCGGAGAGGCTGTGTACGTTGGAAGTTTTAGTAGGCTAAACAAGTTCAGAGCCCAAGTGTTTGTGGTTCGTTTGAGAGGTTACCAGTGGGAGATGAGGACCAGCAAGAGCTTTCAGGGCTGGCACCTTTAGTGTAGGAGCAATCGCTGGACGTTCGCAATGTCGGTGTTGAGCTCTGGCCAGATTGAGCAGGAGAGGCTGTGTACGTTGGAAGTTTTAGTAGGCGAAACAAGTTCAGAGCCCAAGTGTTTGTGGTTCGTTTGAGAGGTTACCAGTGGGAGATGAGGACCAGCAAGAGCTTTCAGGGCTGGCACCTTTAGTGTAGGAGCAATCGCTGGACGTTCGCAATGTCGGTGTTGAGCTCTGGCCAGATTGAGCAGGAGAGGCTGTGTACGTTGGAAGTTTTAGTAGGCGAAACAAGTTCAGAGCCCAAGTGTTTGTGGTTCGTTTGAGAGGTTACCAGTGGGAGATGAGGACCAGCAAGAGCTTTCAGGGCTGGCACCTTTAGTGTAGGAGCAATCGCTGGACGTTCGCAATTTCGGTGTTGAGCTCTGGCCAGATTGAGCAGGAGAGGCTGTGTACGTTGGAAGTTTTAGTAGGCTAAACAAGTTCAGAGCCCAAGTGTTTGTGGTTCGTTTGAGAGGTTACCAGTGGGAGATGAGGACCAGCAAGAGCTTTCAGGGCTGGCACCTTTAGTGTAGGAGCAATCGCTGGACGTTCGCAATTTCGGTGTTGAGCTCTGGCCAGATTGAGCAGGAGAGGCTGTGTATGTTGGAAGTTTTAGTAGGCTAAACAAGTTCAGAGCCCAAGTGTTTGTGGTTCGTTTGAGAGGTTACCAGTGGGAGATGAGGAGCAGCAAGAGCTTTCAGGGCTGGCACCTTTAGTGTAGGAGCAATCGCTGGACGTTCGCAATTTCGGTGTTGAGCTCTGGCCAGATTGAGCAGGAGAGGCTGTGTACGTTGGAAGTTTTAGTAGGCTAAACAAGTTCAGAGCCCAAGTGTTTGTGGTTCGTTTGAGAGGTTACCAGTGGGAGATGAGGAGCAGCAAGAGGTTTCAGGGCTGGCACCTTTAGTGTAGGAGCAATCCCTGGACGTTCGCAATTTTGGTGTTGAGCTCTGGCCAGATTGAGCAGGAGAGGCTGTGTACGTTGGAAGTTTTAGTAGGCTAAACAAGTTGAGAGCCCAAGTGTTTGTGGTTCGTTTGAGAGGTTACCAGTGGGAGATGAGGACCAGCAAGAGCTTTCAGGGCTGGCACCTTTAGTGTAGGAGCAATCGCTGGACGTTCGCAATTTCGGTGTTGAGCTCTGGCCAGATTGAGCAGGAGAGGCTGTGTACGTTGGAAGTTTTAGTAGGTGAAACAAGTTCAGAGCCCAAGTGTTTGTGGTTCGTTTGAGAGGTTACCAGTGGGAGATGAGGACCAGCAAGAGCTTTCAGGGCTGGCACCTTTAGTGTAGGAGCAATCCCTGGACGTTCGTAATTTCGTTGGTGAATTTTGGCCAGATTGGAAAGGAGAGGCTGTGTACGTTGGAAGTTTTAGTAGGCTAAACAAGTTCAGAGCCCAAGTGTTTGTGGTTCGTTTGAGAGGTTACCAGTGGGAGATGAGGACCAGCAAGAGCTTTCAGGGCTGGCACCTTTAGTGTAGGAGCAATACCTGGACGTTCGTAATTTCGTTGGTAAATTTTGGCCAGATTGAGCAGGAGAGGCTGTGTACGTTGGAAGTTTTAGTAGGCTAAACAAGTTCAGAGCCCAAGTGTTTGTGGTTCGTTTGAGAGGTTACCAGTGGGAGATGAGGACCAGCAAGAGCTTTCAGGGCTGGCACCTTTAGTGTAGGAGCAATCGCTGGACGTTCGTAATTTCGTTGGTGAATTTTGGCCAGATTGAGCAGGAGAGGCTGTGTACGTTGGAAGTTATAGTAGGCGAAACAAGTTCAGAGCCCAAGTGTTTGTGGTTCGTTTGAGAGGTTACCAGTGGGAGATGAGGACCAGCAAGAGCTTTCAGGGCTGGCACCTTTAGTGTAGGAGCAATCGCTGGACGTTTGCAATTTCGGTGTTGAGCTCTGGCCAGATTGAGCAGGAGAGGCTGTGTACGTTGGAAGTTTTAGTAGGCTAAACAAGTTCAGAGCCCAAGTGTTTGTGGTTCGTTTGAGAGGTTACCAGTGGGAGATGAGGAGCAGCAAGAGCTTTCAGGGCTGGCACCTTTAGTGTAGGAGCAATCCCTGGACGTTCGCAATGTCGGTGTTGAGCTCTGGCCAGATTGAGCAGGAGAGGCTGTGTACGTTGGAAGTTTTAGTAGGCGAAACAAGTTCAGAGCCCAAGTGTTTGTGGTTCGTTTGAGAGGTTACCAGTGGGAGATGAGGACCAGCAAGAGCTTTCAGGGCTGGCACCTTTAGTGTAGGAGCAATCCCTGGACGTTCGCAATGTCGGTGTTGAGCTCTGGCCAGATTGAGCAGGAGAGGCTGTGTACGTTGGAAGTTTTAGTAGGCGAAACAAGTTCAGAGCCCAAGTGTTTGTGGTTCGTTTGAGAGGTTACCAGTGGAGATGAGGACCAGCAAGAGCTTTCAGGGCTGGCACCTTTAGTGTAGGAGCAATCGCTGGACGTTCGCAATGTCGGTGTTGAGCTCTGGCCAGATTGAGCAGGAGAGGCTGTGTACGTTGGAAGTTTTAGTAGGCTAAACAAGTTCAGAGGCCAAGTGTTTGTGGTTCGTTTGAGAGGTTACCAGTGGGAGATGAGGACCAGCAAGAGCTTTCAGGGCTGGCACCTTTAGTGTAGGAGCAATCGCTGGACGTTCGCATTTTCGGTGCTGAGCTCTGGCCAGATTGAGCAGGAGAGGCTGTGTACGTTGGAAGTTTTAGTAGGCTAAACAAGTTGAGAGCCCAAGTGTTTGTGGTTCGTTTGAGAGGTTACCAGTGGGAGATGAGGACCAGCAAGAGCTTTCAGGGCTGGCACCTTTAGTGTAGGAGCAATCGCTGGACGTTCGCAATTTCGGTGTTGAGCTCTGGCCAGATTGAGCAGGAGAGGCTGTGTATGTTGGAAGTTTTAGTAGGCTAAACAAGTTCAGAGCCCAAGTGTTTGTGGTTCGTTTGAGAGGTTACCAGTGGGAGATGAGGACCAGCAAGAGCTTTCAGGGCTGGCACCTGTAGTGTAGGAGCAATCGCTGGACGTTCGCAATTTCGGTGTTGAGCTCTGGCCAGATTGAGCAGGAGAGGCTGTGTACGTTGGAAGTTTTAGTAGGCTAAACAAGTTCAGAGCCCAAGTGTTTGTGGTTCGTTTGAGAGGTTACCAGTGGGAGATGAGGACCAGCAAGAGCTTTCAGGGCTGGCACCTTTAGTGTAGGAGCAATCCCTGGACGTTCGCAATTTCGGTGTTGAGCTCTGGCCAGATTGAGCAGGAGAGGCTGTGTACGTTGGAAGTTTTAGTAGGCGAAACAAGTTCAGAGCCCAAGTGTTTGTGGTTCGTTTGAGAGGTTACCAGTGGGAGATGAGGACCAGCAAGAGCTTTCAGGGCTGGCACCTTTAGTGTAGGAGCAATCGCTGGACGTTCGCAATTTCGGTGTTGAGCTCTGGCCAGATTGAGCAGGAGAGGCTGTGTACGTTGGAAGTTTTAGTAGGCTAAACAAGTTCAGAGGCCAAGTGTTTGTGGTTCGTTTGAGAGGTTACCAGTGGGAGATGAGGACCAGCAAGAGCTTTCAGGGCTGGCACCTTTAGTGTAGGAGCAATCCCTGGACGTTCGTAATTTCGTTGGTGAATATTGGTCAGATTGAGCAGGAGAGGCTGTGTATGTTGGAAGTTTTAGTAGGCTAAACAAGTTCAGAGCCCAAGTGTTTGTGGTTCGTTTGAGAGGTTACCAGTGGGAGATGAGGACCAGCAAGAGCTTTCAGGGCTGGCACCTTTAGTGTAGGAGCAATCGCTGGACGTTCGTAATTTCGTTGGTGAATTTTGGCCAGATTGAGCAGGAGAGGCTGTGTACGTTGGAAGTTTTAGTAGGCTAAACAAGTTCAGAGGCCAAGTGTTTGTGGTTCGTTTGAGAGGTTACCAGTGGGAGATGAGGACCAGCAAGAGCTTTCAGGGCTGGCACCTTTAGTGTAGGAGCAATCGCTGGACGTTCGTAATTTCGTTGGTGAATTTTGGGCAGATTGAGCAGGAGAGGCTGTGTACGTTGGAAGTTATAGTAGGCGAAACAAGTTCAGAGGCCAAGTGTTTGTGGTTCGTTTGAGAGGTTACCAGTGGGAGATGAGGACCAGCAAGAGCTTTCAGGGCTGGCACCTTTAGTGTAGGAGCAATCGCTGGACGTTCGCAATTTCGGTGTTGAGCTCTGGCCAGATTGAGCAGGAGAGGCTGTGTACGTTGGAAGTTTTAGTAGGCTAAACAAGTTCAGAGCCCAAGTGTTTGTGGTTCGTTTGAGAGGTTACCAGTGGGAGATGAGGACCAGCAAGAGCTTTCAGGGCTGGCACCTTTAGTGTAGGAGCAATCCCTGGACGTTCGCAATTTCGGTGTTGAGCTCTGGCCAGATTGAGCAGGAGAGGCTGTGTACGTTGGAAGTTTTAGTAGGCGAAACAAGTTCAGAGCCCAAGTGTTTGTGGTTCGTTTGAGAGGTTACCAGTGGGAGATGAGGACCAGCAAGAGCTTTCAGGGCTGGCACCTTTAGTGTAGGAGCAATCGCTGGACGTTCGCAATTTCAGTGTTGAGCTCTGGCCAGATTGAGCAGGAGAGGCTGTGTACGTTGGAAGTTTTAGTAGGCTAAACAAGTTCAGAGCCCAAGTGTTTGTGGTTCGTTTGAGAGGTTACCAGTGGGAGATGAGGACCAGCAAGAGCTTTCAGGGCTGGCACCTTTAGTGTAGGAGCAATCGCTGGACGTTCGTAATTTCGTTGGTGAATTTTGGGCAGATTGAGCAGGAGAGGCTGTGTACGTTGGAATTTTTAGTAGGCTAAACAAGTTCAGAGCCCAAGTGTTTGTGGTTCGTTTGAGAGGTTACCAGTGGGAGATGAGGACCAGCAAGAGCTTTCAGGGCTGGCACCTTTAGTGTAGGAGCAATCGCTGGACGTTCGCAATTTCGGTGTTGAGCTCTGGCCAGATTGAGCAGGAGAGGCTGTGTAGTATCGGGTTGGGAAGTTTTAGTAGGCTAAACAAGTTCAGAGCCCAAGTGTTTGTGGTTCGTTTGAGAGGTTACCAGTGGGAGATGAGGAGCAGCAAGAGCTTTCAGGGCTGGCACCTTTAGTGTAGGAGCAATCCCTGGACGTTCGCAATGTCGGTGTTGAGCTCTGGCCAGATTGAGCAGGAGAGGCTGTGTACGTTGGAAGTTTTAGTAGGCTAAACAAGTTCAGAGCCCAAGTGTTTGTGGTTCGTTTGAGAGGTTACCAGTGGGAGATGAGGACCAGCAAGAGCTTTCAGGGCTGGCACCTTTAGTGTAGGAGTAATCGCTGGACGTTCGCAATGTCGGTGTTGAGCTCTGGCCAGATTGAGCAGGAGAGGCTGTGTACGTTGGAAGTTTTAGTAGGCTAAACAAGTTCAGAGCCCAAGTGTTTGTGGTTCGTTTGAGAGGTTACCAGTGGGAGATGAGGACCAGCAAGAGCTTTCAGGGCTGGCACCTTTAGTGTAGGAGCAATCCCTGGACGTTCGTAATTTCGTTGGTGAATTTTGGGCAGATTGAGCAGGAGAGGCTGTGTACATTGGAAGTTTTAGTAGGCTAAACAAGTTCAGAGCCCAAGTGTTTGTGGTTCGTTTGAGAGGTTACCAGTGGGAGATGAGGACCAGCAAGAGCTTTCAGGGCTGGCACCTTTAGTGTAGGAGCAATCGCTGGACGTTCGCAATTTCGGTGTTGAGCTCTGGCCAGATTGAGCAGGAGAGGCTGTGTACGTTGGAAGTTTTAGTAGGCTAAACAAGTTCAGAGCCCAAGTGTTTGTGGTTCGTTTGAGAGGTTACCAGTGGGAGATGAGGAGCAGCAAGAGCTTTCAGGGCTGGCACCTTTAGTGTAGGAGCAATCCCTGGACGTTCGCAATGTCGGTGTTGAGCTCTGGCCAGATTGATCAGGAGAGGCTGTGTACGTTGGAAGTTTTAGTAGGCTAAACAAGTTCAGAGCCCAAGTGTTTGTGGTTCGTTTGAGAGGTTACCAGTGGGAGATGAGGACCAGCAAGAGCTTTCAGGGCTGGCACCTTTAGTGTAGGAGTAATCGCTGGACGTTCGCAATGTCGGTGTTGAGCTCTGGCCAGATTGAGCAGGAGAGGCTGTGTACGTTGGAAGTTTTAGTAGGCTAAACAAGTTCAGAGCCCAAGTGTTTGTGGTTCGTTTGAGAGGTTACCAGTGGGAGATGAGGACCAGCAAGAGCTTTCAGGGCTGGCACCTTTAGTGTAGGAGCAATCCCTGGACGTTCGTAATTTCGTTGGTGAATTTTGGGCAGATTGAGCAGGAGAGGCTGTGTACATTGGAAGTTTTAGTAGGCTAAACAAGTTCAGAGCCCAAGTGTTTGTGGTTCGTTTGAGAGGTTACCAGTGGGAGATGAGGACCAGCAAGAGCTTTCAGGGCTGGCACCTTTAGTGTAGGAGCAATCGCTGGACGTTCGCAATTTCGGTGTTGAGCTCTGGCCAGATTGAGCAGGAGAGGCTGTGTATGTTGGAAGTTTTAGTAGGCTAAACAAGTTCAGAGCCCAAGTGTTTGTGGTTCGTTTGAGAGGTTACCAGTGGGAGATGAGGACCAGCAAGAGCTTTCAGGGCTGGCACCTTTAGTGTAGGAGCAATCCCTGGACGTTCGCAATGTCGGTGTTGAGCTCTGGCCAGATTGAGCAGGAGAGGCTGTGTACGTTGGAAGTTTTAGTAGGCGAAACAAGTTCAGAGCCCAAGTGTTTGTGGTTCGTTTGAGAGGTTACCAGTGGGAGATGAGGACCAGCAAGAGCTTTCAGGGCTGGCACCTTTAGTGTAGGAGCAATCGCTGGACGTTCGCAATGTCGGTGTTGAGCTCTGGCCAGATTGAGCAGGAGAGGCTGTGTATGTTGGAAGTTTTAGTAGGCTAAACAAGTTCAGAGCCCAAGTGTTTGTGGTTCGTTTGAGAGGTTACCAGTGGGAGATGAGGACCAGCAAGAGCTTTCAGGGCTGGCACCTTTAGTGTAGGAGCAATCGCTGGACGTTCGCAATTTCGGTGTTGAGCTCTGGCCAGATTGAGCAGGAGAGGCTGTGTACGTTGGAAGTTTTAGTAGGCTAAACAAGTTGAGAGCCCAAGTGTTTGCGGTTCGTTTGAGAGGTTACCAGTGGGAGATGAGGACCAGCAAGAGCTTTCAGGGCTGGCACCTTTAGTGTAGGAGCAATCGCTGGACGTTCGCAATTTCGGTGTTGAGCTCTGGCCAGATTGAGCAGGAGAGGCTGTGTATGTTGGAAGTTTTAGTAGGCTAAACAAGTTCAGAGCCCAAGTGTTTGTGGTTCGTTTGAGAGGTTACCAGTGGGAGATGAGGACCAGCAAGAGCTTTCAGGGCTGGCACCTTTAGTGTAGGAGCAATCCCTGGACGTTCGCAATGTCGGTGTTGAGCTCTGGCCAGATTGAGCAGGAGAGGCTGTGTACGTTGGAAGTTTTAGTAGGCGAAACAAGTTCAGAGCCCAAGTGTTTGTGGTTCGTTTGAGAGGTTACCAGTGGGAGATGAGGACCAGCAAGAGCTTTCAGGGCTGGCACCTTTAGTGTAGGAGCAATCGCTGGACGTTCGCAATTTCGGTGTTGAGCTCTGGCCAGATTGAGCAGGAGAGGCTGTGTATGTTGGAAGTTTTAGTAGGCTAAACAAGTTCAGAGCCCAAGTGTTTGTGGTTCGTTTGAGAGGTTACCAGTGGGAGATGAGGACCAGCAAGAGCTTTCAGGGCTGGCACCTTTAGTGTAGGAGCAATCGCTGGACGTTCGCAATTTCGGTGTTGAGCTCTGGCCAGATTGAGCAGGAGAGGCTGTGTACGTTGGAAGTTTTAGTAGGCTAAACAAGTTGAGAGCCCAAGTGTTTGCGGTTCGTTTGAGAGGTTACCAGTGGGAGATGAGGACCAGCAAGAGCTTTCAGGGCTGGCACCTTTAGTGTAGGAGCAATCGCTGGACGTTCGCAATTTCGGTGTTGAGCTCTGGCCAGATTGAGCAGGAGAGGCTGTGTACGTTGGAAGTTTTAGTAGGCTAAACAAGTTCAGAGCCCAAGTGTTTGTGGTTCGTTTGAGAGGTTACCAGTGGGAGATGAGGACCAGCAAGAGCTTTCAGGGCTGGCACCTTTAGTGTAGGAGCAATCGCTGGACGTTCGTAATTTCGTTGGTGAATTTTGGGCAGATTGAGCAGGAGAGGCTGTGTACGTTGGAAGTTATAGTAGGCGAAACAAGTTCAGAGCCCAAGTGTTTGTGGTTCGTTTGAGAGGTTACCAGTGGGAGATGAGGACCAGCAAGAGCTTTCAGGGCTGGCACCTTTAGTGTAGGAGCAATCGCTGGACGTTCGCAATTTCGGTGTTGAGCTCTGGCCAGATTGAGCAGGAGAGGCTGTGTACGTTGGAAGTTTTAGTAGGCTAAACAAGTTCAGAGCCCAAGTGTTTGTGGTTCGTTTGAGAGGTTACCAGTGGGAGATGAGGACCAGCAAGAGCTTTCAGGGCTGGCACCTTTAGTGTAGGAGCAATCCCTGGACGTTCGCAATTTCGGTGTTGAGCTCTGGCCAGATTGAGCAGGAGAGGCTGTGTACGTTGGAAGTTTTAGTAGGCGAAACAAGTTCAGAGCCCAAGTGTTTGTGGTTCGTTTGAGAGGTTACCAGTGGGAGATGAGGACCAGCAAGAGCTTTCAGGGCTGGCACCTTTAGTGTAGGAGCAATCGCTGGACGTTCGCAATTTCGGTGTTGAGCTCTGGCCAGATTGAGCAGGAGAGGCTGTGTACGTTGGAAGTTTTAGTAGGCTAAACAAGTTCAGAGCCCAAGTGTTTGTGGTTCGTTTGAGAGGTTACCAGTGGGAGATGAGGACCAGCAAGAGCTTTCAGGGCTGGCACCTTTAGTGTAGGAGCAATCCCTGGACGTTCGTAATTTCGTTGGTGAATTTTGGCCAGATTGAGCAGGAGAGGCTGTGTACATTGGAAGTTTTAGTAGGCTAAACAAGTTCAGAGGCCAAGTGTTTGTGGTTCGTTTGAGAGGTTACCAGTGGGAGATGAGGACCAGCAAGAGCTTTCAGGGCTGGCACCTTTAGTGTAGGAGCAATCGCTGGACGTTCGCAATTTCGGTGTTGAGCTCTGGCCAGATTGAGCAGGAGAGGCTGTGTATGTTGGAAGTTTTAGTAGGCTAAACAAGTTCAGAGCCCAAGTGTTTGTGGTTCGTTTGAGAGGTTACCAGTGGGAGATGAGGAGCAGCAAGAGCTTTCAGGGCTGGCACCTTTAGTGTAGGAGCAATCCCTGGACGTTCGCAATGTCGGTGTTGAGCTCTGGCCAGATTGAGCAGGAGAGGCTGTGTACGTTGGAAGTTTTAGTAGGCGAAACAAGTTCAGAGCCCAAGTGTTTGTGGTTCGTTTGAGAGGTTACCAGTGGGAGATGAGGACCAGCAAGAGCTTTCAGGGCTGGCACCTTTAGTGTAGGAGCAATCGCTGGACGTTCGCAATTTCGGTGTTGAGCTCTGGCCAGATTGAGCAGGAGAGGCTGTGTATGTTGGAAGTTTTAGTAGGCTAAACAAGTTCAGAGCCCAAGTGTTTGTGGTTCGTTTGAGAGGTTACCAGTGGGAGATGAGGACCAGCAAGAGCTTTCAGGGCTGGCACCTTTAGTGTAGGAGCAATCGCTGGACGTTCGCAATTTCGGTGTTGAGCTCTGGCCAGATTGAGCAGGAGAGGCTGTGTACGTTGGAAGTTTTAGTAGGCGAAACAAGTTCAGAGCCCAAGTGTTTGTGGTTCGTTTGAGAGGTTACCAGTGGGAGATGAGGACCAGCAAGAGCTTTCAGGGCTGGCACCTTTAGTGTAGGAGCAATCGCTGGACGTTCGCAATTTCGGTGTTGAGCTCTGGCCAGATTGAGCAGGAGAGGCTGTGTACGTTGGAAGTTTTAGTAGGCTAAACAAGTTCAGAGCCCAAGTGTTTGTGGTTCGTTTGAGAGGTTACCAGTGGGAGATGAGGACCAGCAAGAGCTTTCAGGGCTGGCACCTTTAGTGTAGGAGCAATCCCTGGACGTTCGCAATTTCGGTGTTGAGCTCTGGCCAGATTGAGCAGGAGAGGCTGTGTACGTTGGAAGTTTTAGTAGGCGAAACAAGTTCAGAGCCCAAGTGTTTGTGGTTCGTTTGAGAGGTTACCAGTGGGAGATGAGGACCAGCAAGAGCTTTCAGGGCTGGCACCTTTAGTGTAGGAGCAATCGCTGGACGTTCGCAATTTCAGTGTTGAGCTCTGGCCAGATTGAGCAGGAGAGGCTGTGTACGTTGTAAGTTTTAGTAGGCTAAACAAGTTCAGAGCCCAAGTGTTTGTGGTTCGTTTGAGAGGTTACCAGTGGGAGATGAGGACCAGCAAGAGCTTTCAGGGCTGGCACCTTTAGTGTAGGAGCAATCGCTGGACGTTCGTAATTTCGTTGGTGAATTTTGGGCAGATTGAGCAGGAGAGGCTGTGTACGTTGGAAGTTTTAGTAGGCTAAACAAGTTCAGAGGCCAAGTGTTTGTGGTTCGTTTGAGAGGTTACCAGTGGGAGATGAGGACCAGCAAGAGCTTTCAGGGCTGGCACCTTTAGTGTAGGAGCAATCGCTGGACGTTCGCAATTTCGGTGTTGAGCTCTGGCCAGATTGAGCAGGAGAGGCTGTGTACGTTGGAAGTTTTAGTAGGCTAAACAAGTTCAGAGCCCAAGTGTTTGTGGTTCGTTTGAGAGGTTACCAGTGGGAGATGAGGACCAGCAAGAGCTTTCAGGGCTGGCACCTTTAGTGTAGGAGCAATCCCTGGACGTTCGTAATTTCGTTGGTGAATTTTGGGCAGATTGAGCAGGAGAGGCTGTGTACGTTGGAAGTTTTAGTAGGCTAAACAAGTTCAGAGCCCAAGTGTTTGTGGTTCGTTTGAGAGGTTACCAGTGGGAGATGAGGACCAGCAAGAGCTTTCAGGGCTGGCACCTTTAGTGTAGGAGCAATCGCTGGACGTTCGTAATTTCGTTGGTGAATTTTGGGCAGATTGAGCAGGAGACGCTGTGTACGTTGGAAGTTATAGTAGGCGAAACAAGTTCAGAGCCCAAGTGTTTGTGGTTCGTTTGAGAGGTTACCAGTGGGAGATGAGGACCAGCAAGAGCTTTCAGGGCTGGCACCTTTAGTGTAGGAGCAATCGCTGGACGTTCGCAATTTCGGTGTTGAGCTCTGGCCAGATTGAGCAGGAGAGGCTGTGTACGTTGGAAGTTTTAGTAGGCTAAACAAGTTCAGAGCCCAAGTGTTTGTGGTTCGTTTGAGAGGTTACCAGTGGGAGATGAGGAGCAGCAAGAGCTTTCAGGGCTGGCACCTTTAGTGTAGGAGCAATCCCTGGACGTTCGCAATTTCGGTGTTGAGCTCTGGCCAGATTGAGCAGGAGAGGCTGTGTACGTTGGAAGTTTTAGTAGGCGAAACAAGTTCAGAGCCCAAGTGTTTGTGGTTCGTTTGAGAGGTTACCAGTGGGAGATGAGGACCAGCAAGAGCTTTCAGGGCTGGCACCTTTAGTGTAGGAGCAATCGCTGGACGTTCGCAATTTCGGTGTTGAGCTCTGGCCAGATTGAGCAGGAGAGGCTGTGTATGTTGGAAGTTTTAGTAGGCTAAACAAGTTCAGAGCCCAAGTGTTTGTGGTTCGTTTGAGAGGTTACCAGTGGGAGATGAGGACCAGCAAGAGCTTTCAGGGCTGGCACCTTTAGTGTAGGAGCAATCGCTGGACGTTCGCAATTTCGGTGTTGAGCTCTGGCCAGATTGAGCAGGAGAGGCTGTGTACGTTGGAAGTTTTAGTAGGCTAAACAAGTTCAGAGCCCAAGTGTTTGTGGTTCGTTTGAGAGGTTACCAGTGGGAGATGAGGACCAGCAAGAGCTTTCAGGGCTGGCACCTTTAGTGTAGGAGCAATCCCTGGACGTTCGCAATTTCGGTGTTGAGCTCTGGCCAGATTGAGCAGGAGAGGCTGTGTACGTTGGAAGTTTTAGTAGGCTAAACAAGTTGAGAGCCCAAGTGTTTGCGGTTCGTTTGAGAGGTTACCAGTGGGAGATGAGGACCAGCAAGAGCTTTCAGGGCTGGCACCTTTAGTGTAGGAGCAATCGCTGGACGTTCTCAATTTCGGTGTTGAGCTCTGGCCAGATTGAGCAGGAGAGGCTGTGTACGTTGGAAGTTTTAGTAGGCTAAACAAGTTCAGAGGCCAAGTGTTTGTGGTTCGTTTGAGAGGTTACCAGTGGGAGATGAGGACCAGCAAGAGCTTTCAGGGCTGGCACCTTTAGTGTAGGAGCAATCCCTGGACGTTCGTAATTTCGTTGGTGAATTTTGGGCAGATTGAGCAGGAGAGGCTGTGTACGTTGGAAGTTTTAGTAGGCTAAACAAGTTCAGAGCCCAAGTGTTTGTGGTTCGTTTGAGAGGTTACCAGTGGGAGATGAGGACCAGCAAGAGCTTTCAGGGCTGGCACCTTTAGTGTAGGAGCAATCCCTGGACGTTCGTAATTTCATTGGTGAATTTTGGGCAGATTGAGCAGGAGAGGCTGTGTACGTTGGAAGTTTTAGTAGGCTAAACAAGTTCAGAGCCCAAGTGTTTGTGGTTCGTTTGAGAGGTTACCAGTGGGAGATGAGGACCAGCAAGAGCTTTCAGGGCTGGCACCTTTAGTGTAGGAGCAATCGCTGGACGTTCGTAATTTCGTTGGTGAATTTTGGGCAGATTGAGCAGGAGACGCTGTGTACGTTGGAAGTTATAGTAGGCGAAACAAGTTCAGAGCCCAAGTGTTTGTGGTTCGTTTGAGAGGTTACCAGTGGGAGATGAGGACCAGCAAGAGCTTTCAGGGCTGGCACCTTTAGTGTAGGAGCAATCGCTGGACGTTCGCAATTTCGGTGTTGAGCTCTGGCCAGATTGAGCAGGAGAGGCTGTGTACGTTGGAAGTTTTAGTAGGCTAAACAAGTTCAGAGCCCAAGTGTTTGTGGTTCGTTTGAGAGGTTACCAGTGGGAGATGAGGAGCAGCAAGAGCTTTCAGGGCTGGCACCTTTAGTGTAGGAGCAATCCCTGGACGTTCGCAATGTCGGTGTTGAGCTCTGGCCAGATTGAGCAGGAGAGGCTGTGTACGTTGGAAGTTTTAGTAGGCGAAACAAGTTCAGAGCCCAAGTGTTTGTGGTTCGTTTGAGAGGTTACCAGTGGGAGATGAGGACCAGCAAGAGCTTTCAGGGCTGGCACCTTTAGTGTAGGAGCAATCGCTGGACGTTTGCAATTTCAGTGTTGAGCTCTGGCCAGATTGAGCAGGAGAGGCTGTGTACGTTGGAAGTTTTAGTAGGCTAAACAAGTTCAGAGCCCAAGTGTTTGTGGTTCGTTTGAGAGGTTACCAGTGGGAGATGAGGACCAGCAAGAGCTTTCAGGGCTGGCACCTTTAGTGTAGGAGCAATCGCTGGACGTTCGTAATTTCGTTGGTGAATTTTGGGCAGATTGAGCAGGAGAGGCTGTGTACGTTGGAAGTTTTAGTAGGCTAAACAAGTTCAGAGCCCAAGTGTTTGTGGTTCGTTTGAGAGGTTACCAGTGGGAGATGAGGACCAGCAAGAGCTTTCAGGGCTGGCACCTTTAGTGTAGGAGCAATCGCTGGACGTTCGCAATTTCGGTGTTGAGCTCTGGCCAGATTGAGCAGGAGAGGCTGTGTACGTTGGAAGTTTTAGTAGGCTAAACAAGTTCAGAGCCCAAGTGTTTGTGGTTCGTTTGAGAGGTTACCAGTGGGAGATGAGGAGCAGCAAGAGCTTTCAGGGCTGGCACCTTTAGTGTAGGAGCAATCCCTGGACGTTCGCAATGTCGGTGTTGAGCTCTGGCCAGATTGAGCAGGAGAGGCTGTGTACGTTGGAAGTTTTAGTAGGCTAAACAAGTTCAGAGCCCAAGTGTTTGTGGTTCGTTTGAGAGGTTACCAGTGGGAGATGAGGACCAGCAAGAGCTTTCAGGGCTGGCACCTTTAGTGTAGGAGCAATCCCTGGACGTTCGTAATTTCGTTGGTGAATTTTGGCCAGATTGAGCAGGAGAGGCTGTGTACATTGGAAGTTTTAGTAGGCTAAACAAGTTCAGAGGCCAAGTGTTTGTGGTTCGTTTGAGAGGTTACCAGTGGGAGATGAGGACCAGCAAGAGCTTTCAGGGCTGGCACCTTTAGTGTAGGAGCAATCGCTGGACGTTCGCAATTTCGGTGTTGAGCTCTGGCCAGATTGAGCAGGAGAGGCTGTGTATGTTGGAAGTTTTAGTAGGCTAAACAAGTTCAGAGCCCAAGTGTTTGTGGTTCGTTTGAGAGGTTACCAGTGGGAGATGAGGACCAGCAAGAGCTTTCAGGGCTGGCACCTTTAGTGTAGGAGCAATCGCTGGACGTTCGCAATTTCGGTGTTGAGCTCTGGCCAGATTGAGCAGGAGAGGCTGTGTACGTTGGAAGTTTTAGTAGGCTAAACAAGTTCAGAGCCCAAGTGTTTGTGGTTCGTTTGAGAGGTTACCAGTGGGAGATGAGGAGCAGCAAGAGCTTTCAGGGCTGGCACCTTTAGTGTAGGAGCAATCCCTGGACGTTCGCAATGTCGGTGTTGAGCTCTGGCCAGATTGAGCAGGAGAGGCTGTGTATGTTGGAAGTTTTAGTAGGCTAAACAAGTTCAGAGGCCAAGTGTTTGTGGTTCGTTTGAGAGGTTACCAGTGGGAGATGAGGACCAGCAAGAGCTTTCAGGGCTGGCACCTTTAGTGTAGGAGCAATCGCTGTACGTTCGCAATTTCGGTGTTGAGCTCTGGCCAGATTGAGCAGGAGAGGCTGTGTATGTTGGAAGTTTTAGTAGGCTAAACAAGTTCAGAGCCCAAGTGTTTGTGGTTCGTTTGAGAGGTTACCAGTGGGAGATGAGGACCAGCAAGAGCTTTCAGGGCTGGCACCTTTAGTGTAGGAGCAATCGCTGGACGTTCGCAATTTCGGTGTTGAGCTCTGGCCAGATTGAGCAGGAGAGGCTGTGTATGTTGGAAGTTTTAGTAGGCTAAACAAGTTCAGAGCCCAAGTGTTTGTGGTTCGTTTGAGAGGTTACCAGTGGGAGATGAGGACCAGCAAGAGCTTTCAGGGCTGGCACCTTTAGTGTAGGAGCAATCGCTGGACGTTCGCAATTTCGGTGTTGAGCTCTGGCCAGATTGAGCAGGAGAGGCTGTGTACGTTGGAAGTTTTAGTAGGCTAAACAAGTTCAGAGCCCAAGTGTTTGTGGTTCGTTTGAGAGGTTACCAGTGGGAGATGAGGACCAGCAAGAGCTTTCAGGGCTGGCACCTTTAGTGTAGGAGCAATCGCTGGACGTTCGCAATTTCGGTGTTGAGCTCTGGCCAGATTGAGCAGGAGAGGCTGTGTACGTTGGAAGTTTTAGTAGGCTAAACAAGTTCAGAGCCCAAGTGTTTGTGGTTCGTTTGAGAGGTTACCAGTGGGAGATGAGGACCAGCAAGAGCTTTCAGGGCTGGCACCTTTAGTGTAGGAGCAATCCCTGGACGTTCGTAATTTCGTTGGTGAATTTTGGGCAGATTGAGCAGGAGAGGCTGTGTACGTTGGAAGTTTTAGTAGGCTAAACAAGTTCAGAGCCCAAGTGTTTGTGGTTCGTTTGAGAGGTTACCAGTGGGAGATGAGGACCAGCAAGAGCTTTCAGGGCTGGCACCTTTAGTGTAGGAGCAATCGCTGGACGTTCGTAATTTCGTTGGTGAATTTTGGGCAGATTGAGCAGGAGACGCTGTGTACGTTGGAAGTTATAGTAGGCGAAACAAGTTCAGAGCCCAAGTGTTTGTGGTTCGTTTGAGAGGTTACCAGTGGGAGATGAGGACCAGCAAGAGCTTTCAGGGCTGGCACCTTTAGTGTAGGAGCAATCGCTGGACGTTCGCAATTTCGGTGTTGAGCTCTGGCCAGATTGAGCAGGAGAGGCTGTGTACGTTGGAAGTTTTAGTAGGCTAAACAAGTTCAGAGCCCAAGTGTTTGTGGTTCGTTTGAGAGGTTACCAGTGGGAGATGAGGAGCAGCAAGAGCTTTCAGGGCTGGCACCTTTAGTGTAGGAGCAATCCCTGGACGTTCGCAATTTCGGTGTTGAGCTCTGGCCAGATTGAGCAGGAGAGGCTGTGTACGTTGGAAGTTTTAGTAGGCGAAACAAGTTCAGAGCCCAAGTGTTTGTGGTTCGTTTGAGAGGTTACCAGTGGGAGATGAGGACCAGCAAGAGCTTTCAGGGCTGGCACCTTTAGTGTAGGAGCAATCGCTGGACGTTCGTAATTTCGTTGGTGAATTTTGGGCAGATTGAGCAGGAGAGGCTGTGTACGTTGGAAGTTTTAGTAGGCTAAACAAGTTCAGAGCCCAAGTGTTTGTGGTTCGTTTGAGAGGTTACCAGTGGGAGATGAGGACCAGCAAGAGCTTTCAGGGCTGGCACCTTTAGTGTAGGAGCAATCGCTGGACGTTCGCAATTTCGGTGTTGAGCTCTGGCCAGATTGAGCAGGAGAGGCTGTGTACGTTGGAAGTTTTAGTAGGCTAAACAAGTTCAGAGCCCAAGTGTTTGTGGTTCGTTTGAGAGGTTACCAGTGGGAGATGAGGACCAGCAAGAGCTTTCAGGGCTGGCACCTTTAGTGTAGGAGCAATCCCTGGACGTTCGCAATGTCGGTGTTGAGCTCTGGCCAGATTGAGCAGGAGAGGCTGTGTACGTTGGAAGTTTTAGTAGGCTAAACAAGTTCAGAGCCCAAGTGTTTGTGGTTCGTTTGAGAGGTTACCAGTGGGAGATGAGGACCAGCAAGAGCTTTCAGGGCTGGCACCTTTAGTGTAGGAGTAATCGCTGGACGTTCGCAATGTCGGTGTTGAGCTCTGGCCAGATTGAGCAGGAGAGGCTGTGTACGTTGGAAGTTTTAGTAGGCGAAACAAGTTCAGAGCCCAAGTGTTTGTGGTTCGTTTGAGAGGTTACCAGTGGGAGATGAGGACCAGCAAGAGCTTTCAGGGCTGGCACCTTTAGTGTAGGAGCAATCGCTGGACGTTCGCAATGTCGGTGTTGAGCTCTGGCCAGATTGAGCAGGAGAGGCTGTGTACGTTGGAAGTTTTAGTAGGCTAAACAAGTTCAGAGCCCAAGTGTTTGTGGTTCGTTTGAGAGGTTACCAGTGGGAGATGAGGACCAGCAAGAGCTTTCAGGGCTGGCACCTTTAGTGTAGGAGCAATCCCTGGACGTTCGTAATTTCGTTGGTGAATTTTGGGCAGATTGAGCAGGAGAGGCTGTGTACATTGGAAGTTTTAGTAGGCTAAACAAGTTCAGAGGCCAAGTGTTTGTGGTTCGTTTGAGAGGTTACCAGTGGGAGATGAGGACCAGCAAGAGCTTTCAGGGCTGGCACCTTTAGTGTAGGAGCAATCGCTGGACGTTCGCAATTTCGGTGTTGAGCTCTGGCCAGATTGAGCAGGAGAGGCTGTGTACGTTGGAAGTTTTAGTAGGCTAAACAAGTTCAGAGCCCAAGTGTTTGTGGTTCGTTTGAGAGGTTACCAGTGGGAGATGAGGACCAGCAAGAGCTTTCAGGGCTGGCACCTTTAGTGTAGGAGCAATCCCTGGACGTTCGCAATGTCGGTGTTGAGCTCTGGCCAGATTGAGCAGGAGAGGCTGTGTACGTTGGAAGTTTTAGTAGGCTAAACAAGTTCAGAGCCCAAGTGTTTGTGGTTCGTTTGAGAGGTTACCAGTGGGAGATGAGGACCAGCAAGAGCTTTCAGGGCTGGCACCTTTAGTGTAGGAGTAATCGCTGGACGTTCGCAATGTCGGTGTTGAGCTCTGGCCAGATTGAGCAGGAGAGGCTGTGTACGTTGGAAGTTTTAGTAGGCTAAACAAGTTCAGAGCCCAAGTGTTTGTGGTTCGTTTGAGAGGTTACCAGTGGGAGATGAGGACCAGCAAGAGCTTTCAGGGCTGGCACCTTTAGTGTAGGAGCAATCCCTGGACGTTCGTAATTTCGTTGGTGAATTTTGGGCAGATTGAGCAGGAGAGGCTGTGTACGTTGGAAGTTTTAGTAGGCTAAACAAGTTCAGAGCCCAAGTGTTTGTGGTTCGTTTGAGAGGTTACCAGTGGGAGATGAGGACCAGCAAGAGCTTTCAGGGCTGGCACCTTTAGTGTAGGAGCAATCCCTGGACGTTCGTAATTTCGTTGGTGAATTTTGGCCAGATTGAGCAGGAGAGGCTGTGTACGTTGGAAGTTTTAGTAGGCTAAACAAGTTCAGAGCCCAAGTGTTTGTGGTTCGTTTGAGAGGTTACCAGTGGGAGATGAGGACCAGCAAGAGCTTTCAGGGCTGGCACCTTTAGTGTAGGAGCAATCGCTGGACGTTCGTAATTTCGTTGGTGAATTTTGGGCAGATTGAGCAGGAGACGCTGTGTACGTTGGAAGTTATAGTAGGCGAAACAAGTTCAGAGCCCAAGTGTTTGTGGTTCGTTTGAGAGGTTACCAGTGGGAGATGAGGACCAGCAAGAGCTTTCAGGGCTGGCACCTTTAGTGTAGGAGCAATCGCTGGACGTTCGCAATTTCGGTGTTGAGCTCTGGCCAGATTGAGCAGGAGAGGCTGTGTACGTTGGAAGTTTTAGTAGGCTAAACAAGTTCAGAGCCCAAGTGTTTGTGGTTCGTTTGAGAGGTTACCAGTGGGAGATGAGGAGCAGCAAGAGCTTTCAGGGCTGGCACCTTTAGTGTAGGAGCAATCGCTGGACGTTCGCAATGTCGGTGTTGAGCTCTGGCCAGATTGAGCAGGAGAGGCTGTGTACGTTGGAAGTTTTAGTAGGCGAAACAAGTTCAGAGCCCAAGTGTTTGTGGTTCGTTTGAGAGGTTACCAGTGGGAGATGAGGACCAGCAAGAGCTTTCAGGGCTGGCACCTTTAGTGTAGGAGCAATCGCTGGACGTTTGCAATTTCAGTGTTGAGCTCTGGCCAGATTGAGCAGGAGAGGCTGTGTACGTTGGAAGTTTTAGTAGGCTAAACAAGTTCAGAGCCCAAGTGTTTGTGGTTCGTTTGAGAGGTTACCAGTGGGAGATGAGGACCAGCAAGAGCTTTCAGGGCTGGCACCTTTAGTGTAGGAGCAATCGCTGGACGTTCGTAATTTCGTTGGTGAATTTTGGGCAGATTGAGCAGGAGAGGCTGTGTACGTTGGAAGTTTTAGTAGGCTAAACAAGTTCAGAGCCCAAGTGTTTGTGGTTCGTTTGAGAGGTTACCAGTGGGAGATGAGGACCAGCAAGAGCTTTCAGGGCTGGCACCTTTAGTGTAGGAGCAATCGCTGGACGTTCGCAATTTCGGTGTTGAGCTCTGGCCAGATTGAGCAGGAGAGGCTGTGTACGTTGGAAGTTTTAGTAGGCTAAACAAGTTCAGAGCCCAAGTGTTTGTGGTTCGTTTGAGAGGTTACCAGTGGGAGATGAGGACCAGCAAGAGCTTTCAGGGCTGGCACCTTTAGTGTAGGAGCAATCCCTGGACGTTCGCAATGTCGGTGTTGAGCTCTGGCCAGATTGAGCAGGAGAGGCTGTGTACGTTGGAAGTTTTAGTAGGCTAAACAAGTTCAGAGCCCAAGTGTTTGTGGTTCGTTTGAGAGGTTACCAGTGGGAGATGAGGACCAGCAAGAGCTTTCAGGGCTGGCACCTTTAGTGTAGGAGTAATCGCTGGACGTTCGCAATGTCGGTGTTGAGCTCTGGCCAGATTGAGCAGGAGAGGCTGTGTACGTTGGAAGTTTTAGTAGGCGAAACAAGTTCAGAGCCCAAGTGTTTGTGGTTCGTTTGAGAGGTTACCAGTGGGAGATGAGGACCAGCAAGAGCTTTCAGGGCTGGCACCTTTAGTGTAGGAGCAATCCCTGGACGTTCGTAATTTCGTTGGTGAATTTTGGGCAGATTGAGCAGGAGAGGCTGTGTACATTGGAAGTTTTAGTAGGCTAAACAAGTTCAGAGGCCAAGTGTTTGTGGTTCGTTTGAGAGGTTACCAGTGGGAGATGAGGACCAGCAAGAGCTTTCAGGGCTGGCACCTTTAGTGTAGGAGCAATCGCTGGACGTTCGCAATTTCGGTGTTGAGCTCTGGCCAGATTGAGCAGGAGAGGCTGTGTACGTTGGAAGTTTTAGTAGGCTAAACAAGTTCAGAGCCCAAGTGTTTGTGGTTCGTTTGAGAGGTTACCAGTGGGAGATGAGGAGCAGCAAGAGCTTTCAGGGCTGGCACCTTTAGTGTAGGAGCAATCCCTGGACGTTCGCAATGTCGGTGTTGAGCTCTGGCCAGATTGAGCAGGAGAGGCTGTGTACGTTGGAAGTTTTAGTAGGCTAAACAAGTTCAGAGGCCAAGTGTTTGTGGTTCGTTTGAGAGGTTACCAGTGGGAGATGAGGACCAGCAAGAGCTTTCAGGGCTGGCACCTTTAGTGTAGGAGTAATCGCTGGACGTTCGCAATGTCGGTGTTGAGCTCTGGCCAGATTGAGCAGGAGAGGCTGTGTACGTTGGAAGTTTTAGTAGGCGAAACAAGTTCAGAGCCCAAGTGTTTGTGGTTCGTTTGAGAGGTTACCAGTGGGAGATGAGGACCAGCAAGAGCTTTCAGGGCTGGCACCTTTAGTGTAGGAGCAATCGCTGGACGTTCGCAATTTCGGTGTTGAGCTCTGGCCAGATTGAGCAGGAGAGGCTGTGTACGTTGGAAGTTTTAGTAGGCTAAACAAGTTCAGAGCCCAAGTGTTTGTGGTTCGTTTGAGAGGTTACCAGTGGGAGATGAGGACCAGCAAGAGCTTTCAGGGCTGGCACCTTTAGTGTAGGAGCAATCGCTGGACGTTCGCAATGTCGGTGTTGAGCTCTGGCCAGATTGAGCAGGAGAGGCTGTGTACGTTGGAAGTTTCAGTAGGCGAAACAAGTTCAGAGCCCAAGTGTTTGTGGTTCGTTTGAGAGGTTACCAGTGGGAGATGAGGACCAGCAAGAGCTTTCAGGGCTGGCACCTTTAGTGTAGGAGCAACCGCTGGACGTTCGCAATGTCGGTGTTGAGCTCTGGCCAGATTGAGCAGGAGAGGCTGTGTACGTTGGAAGTTTTAGTAGGCTAAACAAGTTCAGAGGCCAAGTGTTTGTGGTTCGTTTGAGAGGTTACCAGTGGGAGATGAGGACCAGCAAGAGCTTTCAGGGCTGGCACCTTTAGTGTAGGAGCAATCGCTGGACGTTCGCAATGTCGGTGTTGAGCTCTGGCCAGATTGAGCAGGAGAGGCTGTGTACGTTGGAAGTTTTAGTAGGCTAAACAAGTTCAGAGCCCAAGTGTTTGTGGTTCGTTTGAGAGGTTACCAGTGGGAGATGAGGACCAGCAAGAGCTTTCAGGGCTGGCACCTTTAGTGTAGGAGCAATCGCTGGACGTTCGTAATTTCGTTGGTGAATTTTGGGCAGATTGAGCAGGAGAGGCTGTGTACGTTGGAAGTTTTAGTAGGCTAAACAAGTTGAGAGCCCAAGTGTTTGTGGTTCGTTTGAGAGGTTACCAGTGGGAGATGAGGACCAGCAAGAGCTTTCAGGGCTGGCACCTTTAGTGTAGGAGCAATCGCTGGACGTTCGCAATTTCGGTGTTGAGCTCTGGCCAGATTGAGCAGGAGAGGCTGTGTACGTTGGAAGTTTTAGTAGGCTAAACAAGTTCAGAGCCCAAGTGTTTGTGGTTCGTTTGAGAGGTTACCAGTGGGAGATGAGGACCAGCAGGAGCTTTCAGGGCTGGCACCTTTAGTGTAGGAGCAATCCCTGGACGTTCGCAATTTCGGTGTGGAGCTCTGGCCAGATTGAGCAGGAGAGGCTGTGTACGTTGGAAGTTTTAGTAGGCTAAACAAGTTCAGAGCCCAAGTGTTTGTGGTTCGTTTGAGAGGTTACCAGTGGGAGATGAGGACCAGCAAGAGCTTTCAGGGCTGGCACCTTTAGTGTAGGAGCAATCGCTGGACGTTCGTAATTTCGTTGGTGAATTTTGGGCAGATTGAGCAGGAGAGGCTGTGTACGTTGGAAGTTTTAGTAGGCTAAACAAGTTCAGAGCCCACGTGTTTGTGGTTCGTTTGAGAGGTTACCAGTGGGAGATGAGGACCAGCAAGAGCTTTCAGGGCTGGCACCTTTAGTGTAGGAGCAATCGCTGGACGTTCGTAATTTCGTTGGTGAATTTTGGCCAGATTGAGCAGGAGAGGCTGTGTACGTTGGAAGTTTTAGTAGGCTAAACAAGTTCAGAGGCCAAGTGTTTGTGGTTCGTTTGAGAGGTTACCAGTGGGAGATGAGGACCAGCAAGAGCTTTCAGGGCTGGCACCTTTAGTGTAGGAGCAATCGCTGGACGTTTGCAATTTCGGTGTGGAGCTCTGGCCAGATTGAGCAGGAGAGGCTGTGTACGTTGGAAGTTTTAGTAGGCTAAACAAGTTCAGAGCCCAAGTGTTTGTGGTTCGTTTGAGAGGTTACCAGTGGGAGATGAGGACCAGCAAGAGCTTTCAGGGCTGGCACCTTTAGTGTAGGAGCAATCGCTGGACGTTCGCAATTTCGGTGTTGAGCTCTGGCCAGATTGAGCAGGAGAGGCTGTGTACGTTGGAAGTTTTAGTAGGCTAAACAAGTTCAGAGCCCAAGTGTTTGTGGTTCGTTTGAGAGTTTACCAGTGGGAGATGAGGACCAGCAAGAGCTTTCAGGGCTGGCACCTTTAGTGTAGGAGTAATCGCTGGACGTTCGCAATTTCGGTGTTGAGCTCTGGCCAGATTGAGCAGGAGAGGCTGTGTACGTTGGAAGTTTTAGTAGGCTAAACAAGTTCAGAGCCCAAGTGTTTGTGGTTCGTTTGAGAGGTTACCAGTGGGAGATGAGGACCAGCAAGAGCTTTCAGGGCTGGCACCTTTAGTGTAGGAGCAATCGCTGGACGTTCGCAATGTCGGTGTTGAGCTCTGGTCAGATTGAGCAGGAGAGGCTGTGTACGTTGGAAGTTTTATTAGGCTAAACAAGTTCAGAGCCCAAGTGTTTGTGGTTCGTTTGAGAGGTTACCAGTGGGAGATGAGGACCAGCAAGAGCTTTCAGGGCTGGCACCTTTAGTGTAGGAGCAATCCCTGGACGTTCGTAATTTCGTTGGTGAATTTTGGGCAGATTGAGCAGGAGAGGCTGTGTACGTTGGAAGTTTTAGTAGGCTAAACAAGTTCAGAGGCCAAGTGTTTGTGGTTCGTTTGAGAGGTTACCAGTGGGAGATGAGGACCAGCAAGAGCTTTCAGGGCTGGCACCTTTAGTGTAGGAGCAATCCCTGGACGTTCGCAATTTCGGTGTTGAGCTCTGGCCAGATTGAGCAGGAGAGGCTGTGTACATTGGAAGTTTTAGTAGGCTAAACAAGTTCAGAGCCCAAGTGTTTGTGGTTCGTTTGAGAGGTTACCAGTGGGATATGAGGACCAGCAAGAGCTTTCAGGGCTGGCACCTTTAGTGTAGGAGCAATCCCTGGACGTTCGCAATTTTGGTGTTGAGCTCTGGCCAGATTGAGCAGGAGAGGCTGTGTACGTTGGAAGTTTTAGTAGGCGAAACAAGTTCAGAGCCCAAGTGTTTGTGGTTCGTTTGAGAGGTTACCAGTGGGAGATGAGGACCAGCAAGAGCTTTCAGGGCTGGCACCTTTAGTGTAGGAGCAATCGCTGGACGTTCGCAATTTCGGTGTTGAGCTCTGGCCAGATTGAGCAGGAGAGGCTGTGTACGTTGGAAGTTTTAGTAGGCTAAACAAGTTCAGAGCCCAAGTGTTTGTGGTTCGTTTGAGAGGTTACCAGTGGGAGATGAGGACCAGCAAGAGCTTTCAGGGCTGGCACCTTTAGTGTAGGAGCAATCGCTGGACGTTCGCAATGTCGGTGTTGAGCTCTGGTCAGATTGAGCAGGAGAGGCTGTGTACGTTGGAAGTTTTATTAGGCTAAACAAGTTCAGAGCCCAAGTGTTTGTGGTTCGTTTGAGAGGTTACCAGTGGGAGATGAGGACCAGCAAGAGCTTTCAGGGCTGGCACCTTTAGTGTAGGAGCAATCGCTGGACGTTTGTAATTTCGTTGGTGAATTTTGGCCAGATTGAGCAGGAGAGGCTGTGTACGTTGGAAGTTTTAGTAGGCTAAACAAGTTCAGAGGCCAAGTGTTTGTGGTTCGTTTGAGAGGTTACCAGTGGGAGATGAGGACCAGCAAGAGCTTTCAGGGCTGGCACCTTTAGTGTAGGAGCAATCGCTGGACGTTCGCAATTTCGGTGTTGAGCTCTGGCCAGATTGAGCAGGAGAGGCTGTGTACGTTGGAAGTTTTAGTAGGCTAAACAAGTTCAGAGCCCAAGTGTTTGTGGTTCGTTTGAGAGGTTACCAGTGGGAGATGAGGACCAGCAAGAGCTTTCAGGGCTGGCACCTTTAGTGTAGGAGCAATCCCTGGACGTTCGTAATTTCGTTGGTGAATTTTGGGCAGATTGAGCAGGAGAGGCTGTGTACGTTGGAAGTTTTAGTAGGCTAAACAAGTTCAGAGCCCAAGTGTTTGTGGTTCGTTTGAGAGGTTACCAGTGGGAGATGAGGACCAGCAAGAGCTTTCAGGGCTGGCACCTTTAGTGTAGGAGCAATCCCTGGACGTTCGCAATTTCGGTGTTGAGCTCTGGCCAGATTGAGCAGGAGAGGCTGTGTACGTTGGAAGTTTTAGTAGGCTAAACAAGTTCAGAGCCCAAGTGTTTGTGGTTCGTTTGAGAGGTTACCAGTGGGAGATGAGGACCAGCAAGAGCTTTCAGGGCTGGCACCTTTAGTGTAGGAGCAATCCCTGGACGTTCGCAATTTCGGTGTTGAGCTCTGGCCAGATTGAGCAGGAGAGGCTGTGTACTTTGGAAGTTTTAGTAGGCGAAACAAGTTCAGAGCCCAAGTGTTTGTGGTTCGTTTGAGAGGTTACCAGTGGGAGATGAGGACCAGCAAGAGCTTTCAGGGCTGGCACCTTTAGTGTAGGAGCAATCCCTGGACGTTCGTAATTTCGTTGGTGAATTTTGGGCAGATTGAGCAGGAGAGGCTGTGTACGTTGGAAGTTTTAGTAGGCTAAACAAGTTCAGAGCCCAAGTGTTTGTGGTTCGTTTGAGAGGTTACCAGTGGGAGATGAGGACCAGCAAGAGCTTTCAGGGCTGGCACCTTTAGTGTAGGAGCAATCGCTGGACGTTCGTAATTTCGTTGGTGAATTTTGGGCAGATTGAGCAGGAGAGGCTGTGTACGTTGGAAGTTTTAGTAGGCTAAACAAGTTCAGAGCCCAAGTGTTTGTGGTTCGTTTGAGAGGTTACCAGTGGGAGATGAGGACCAGCAAGAGCTTTCAGGGCTGGCACCTTTAGTGTAGGAGCAATCGCTGGACGTTCGTAATTTCGTTGGTGAATTTTGGGCAGATTGAGCAGGAGAGGCTGTGTACGTTGGAAGTTTTAGTAGGCTAAACAAGTTGAGAGCCCAAGTGTTTGTGGTTCGTTTGAGAGGTTACCAGTGGGAGATGAGGACCAGCAAGAGCTTTCAGGGCTGGCACCTTTAGTGTAGGAGCAATCGCTGGACGTTCGCAATTTCGGTGTTGAGCTCTGGCCAGATTGAGCAGGAGAGGCTGTGTACGTTGGAAGTATTAGTAGGCTAAACAAGTTGAGAGCCCAAGTGTTTGTGGTTCGTTTGAGAGGTTACCAGTGGGAGATGAGGACCAGCAAGAGCTTTCAGGGCTGGCACCTTTAGTGTAGGAGCAATCCCTGGACGTTCGCAATGTCGGTGTTGAGCTCTGGCCAGATTGAGCAGGAGAGGCTGTGTACGTTGGAAGTTTTAGTAGGCGAAACAAGTTCAGAGCCCAAGTGTTTGTGGTTCGTTTGAGAGGTTACCAGTGGGAGATGAGGACCAGCAAGTGCTTTCAGGGCTGGCACCTTTAGTGTAGGAGCAATCCCTGGACGTTCGCAATGTCGGTGTTGAGCTCTGGCCAGATTGAGCAGGAGAGGCTGTGTACGTTGGAAGTTTTAGTAGGCTAAACAAGTTCAGAGCCCAAGTGTTTGTGGTTCGTTTGAGAGGTTACCAGTGGGAGATGAGGACCAGCAAGAGCTTTCAGGGCTGGCACCTTTAGTGTAGGAGCAATCCCTGGACGTTCGCAATTTCGTTGGTGAATTTTGGCCAGATTGAGCAGGAGAGGCTGTGTACGTTGGAAGTTTTAGTAGGCTAAACAAGTTCAGAGCCCAAGTGTTTGTGGTTCGTTTGAGAGGTTACCAGTGGGAGATGAGGACCAGCAAGAGCTTTCAGGGCTGGCACCTTTAGTGTAGGAGCAATCGCTGGACGTTCGCAATTTCAGTGTTGAGCTCTGGCCAGATTGAGCAGGAGAGGCTGTGTACGTTGGAAGTTTTAGTAGGCTAAACAAGTTCAGAGCCCAAGTGTTTGTGGTTCGTTTGAGAGGTTACCAGTGGGAGATGAGGACCAGCAAGAGCTTTCAGGGCTGGCACCTTTAGTGTAGGAGCAATCCCTGGACGTTCGTAACTTCGTTGGTGAATTTTGGGCAGATTGAGCAGGAGAGGCTGTGTACGTTGGAAGTTTTAGTAGGCTAAACAAGTTCAGAGCCCAAGTGTTTGTGGTTCGTTTGAGAGGTTACCAGTGGGAGATGAGGACCAGCAAGAGCTTTCAGGGCTGGCACCTTTAGTGTAGGAGCAATCGCTGGACGTTCGCAATTTCGGTGTTGAGCTCTGGCCAGATTGAGCAGGAGAGGCTGTGTACGTTGGAAGTTTTAGTAGGCTAAACAAGTTCAGAGCCCAAGTGTTTGTGGTTCGTTTGAGAGGTTACCAGTGGGAGATGAGGACCAGCAAGAGCTTTCAGGGCTGGCACCTTTAGTGTAGGAGCAATCCCTGGACGTTCGCAATTTTGGTGTTGAGCTCTGGCCAGATTGAGCAGGAGAGGCTGTGTACGTTGGAAGTTTTAGTAGGCGAAACAAGTTCAGAGCCCAAGTGTTTGTGGTTCGTTTGAGAGGTTACCAGTGGGAGATGAGGACCAGCAAGAGCTTTCAGGGCTGGCACCTTTAGTGTAGGAGCAATCGCTGGACGTTCGCAATGTCGGTGTTGAGCTCTGGCCAGATTGAGCAGGAGAGGCTGTGTACGTTGGAAGTTTTAGTAGGCGAAACAAGTTCAGAGCCCAAGTGTTTGTGGTTCGTTTGAGAGGTTACCAGTGGGAGATGAGGACCAGCAAGAGCTTTCAGGGCTGGCACCTTTAGTGTAGGAGCAATCGCTGGACGTTCGTAATTTCGTTGGTGAATTTTGGGCAGATTGAGCAGGAGAGGCTGTGTACGTTGGAAGTTTTAGTAGGCTAAACAAGTTCAGAGCCCAAGTGTTTGTGGTTCGTTTGAGAGGTTACCAGTGGGAGATGAGGACCAGCAAGAGCTTTCAGGGCTGGCACCTTTAGTGTAGGAGCAATCGCTGGACGTTCGTAATTTCGTTGGTGAATTTTGGGCAGATTGAGCAGGAGAGGCTGTGTACGTTGGAAGTTTTAGTAGGCTAAACAAGTTCAGAGCCCAAGTGTTTGTGGTTCGTTTGAGAGGTTACCAGTGGGAGATGAGGACCAGCAAGAGCTTTCAGGGCTGGCACCTTTAGTGTAGGAGCAATCCCTGGACGTTTGCAATTTCGGTGTTGAGCTCTGGCCAGATTGAGCAGGAGAGGCTGTGTACGTTGGAAGTTTTAGTAGGCGAAACAAGTTCAGAGCCCAAGTGTTTGTGGTTCGTTTGAGAGGTTACCAGTGGGAGATGAGGACCAGCAAGAGCTTTCAGGGCTGGCACCTTTAGTGTAGGAGCAATCGCTGGACGTTCGCAATTTCGGTGTTGAGCTCTGGCCAGATTGAGCAGGAGAGGCTGTGTACGTTGGAAGTTTTAGTAGGCTAAACAAGTTCAGAGGCCAAGTGTTTGTGGTTCGTTTGAGAGGTTACCAGTGGGAGATGAGGACCAGCAAGAGCTTTCAGGGCTGGCACCTTTAGTGTAGGAGCAATCCCTGGACGTTCGCAATTTCGGTGTTGAGCTCTGGCCAGATTGAGCAGGAGAGGCTGTGTACTTTGGAAGTTTTAGTAGGCCTAAACAAGTTCAGAGCCCAAGTGTTTGTGGTTCGTTTGAGAGGTTACCAGTGGGAGATGAGGACCAGCAAGAGCTTTCAGGGCTGGCACCTTTAGTGTAGGAGCAATCCCTGGACGTTCGTAATTTCGTTGGTGAATTTTGGCCAGATTGAGCAGGAGAGGCTGTGTACGTTGGAAGTTTTAGTAGGCTAAACAAGTTCAGAGCCCAAGTGTTTGTGGTTCGTTTGAGAGGTTACCAGTGGGAGATGAGGACCAGCAAGAGCTTTCAGGGCTGGCACCTTTAGTGTAGGAGCAATCGCTGGACGTTCGTAATTTCGTTGGTGAATTTTGGCAGATTGAGCAGGAGAGGCTGTGTACGTTGGAAGTTTTAGTAGGCTAAACAAGTTCAGAGCCCAAGTGTTTGTGGTTCGTTTGAGAGGTTACCAGTGGGAGATGAGGACCAGCAAGTGCTTTCAGGGCTGGCACCTTTAGTGTAGGAGCAATCCCTGGACGTTCGCAATGTCGGTGTTGAGCTCTGGCCAGATTGAGCAGGAGAGGCTGTGTACGTTGGAAGTTTTAGTAGGCTAAACAAGTTCAGAGCCAAGTGTTTGTGGTTCGTTTGAGAGGTTACCAGTGGGAGATGAGGACCAGCAAGAGCTTTCAGGGCTGGCACCTTTAGTGTAGGAGCAATCCCTGGACGTTCGCAATTTCGTTGGTGAATTTTGGCCAGATTGAGCAGGAGAGGCTGTGTACGTTGGAAGTTTTAGTAGGCTAAACAAGTTCAGAGGCCAAGTGTTTGTGGTTCGTTTGAGAGGTTACCAGTGGGAGATGAGGACCAGCAAGAGCTTTCAGGGCTGGCACCTTTAGTGTAGGAGCAATCCCTGGACGTTCGCAATTTCGGTGTTGAGCTCTGGCCAGATTGAGCAGGAGAGGCTGTGTACGTTGGAAGTTTTAGTAGGCTAAACAAGTTCAGAGCCCAAGTGTTTGTGGTTCGTTTGAGAGGTTACCAGTGGGAGATGAGGACCAGCAAGAGCTTTCAGGGCTGGCACCTTTAGTGTAGGAGCAATCCCTGGACGTTCGCAATTTTGGTGTTGAGCTCTGGCCAGATTGAGCAGGAGAGGCTGTGTACGTTGGAAGTTTTAGTAGGCGAAACAAGTTCAGAGCCCAAGTGTTTGTGGTTCGTTTGAGAGGTTACCAGTGGGAGATGAGGACCAGCAAGAGCTTTCAGGGCTGGCACCTTTAGTGTAGGAGCAATCGCTGGACGTTCGTAATTTCGTTGGTGAATTTTGGCCAGATTGAAGAGAGGCTGTGTACGTTGGAAGTTTTAGTAGGCGAAACAAGTTGAGAGCCCAAGTGTTTGTGGTTCGTTTGAGAGGTTACCAGTGGGAGATGAGGACCAGCAAGAGCTTTCAGGGCTGGCACCTTTAGTGTAGGAGCAATCGCTGGACGTTCGTAATTTCGTTGGTGAATTTTGGGCAGATTGAGCAGGAGAGGCTGTGTACGTTGGAAGTTTTAGTAGGCTAAACAAGTTCAGAGCCCAAGTGTTTGTGGTTCGTTTGAGAGGTTACCAGTGGGAGATGAGGACCAGCAAGAGCTTTCAGGGCTGGCACCTTTAGTGTAGGAGCAATCCCTGGACGTTCGCAATTTCGGTGTTGAACTCTGGCCAGATTGAGCAGGAGAGGCTGTGTACGTTGGAAGTTTTAGTAGGCTAAACAAGTTCAGAGCCCAAGTGTTTGTGGTTCGTTTGAGAGGTTACCAGTGGGAGATGAGGATCAGCAAGAGCTTTCAGGGCTGGCACCTTTAGTGTAGGAGCAATCGCTGGACGTTCGCAATGTCGGTGTTGAGCTCTGGCCAGATTGAGCCGGAGAGGCTGTGTACGTTGGAAGTTTTAGTAGGCGAAACAAGTTCAGAGCCCAAGTGTTTGTGGTTCGTTTGAGAGGTTACCAGTGGGAGATGAGGACCAGCAAGAGCTTTCAGGGCTGGCACCTTTAGTGTAGGAGCAATCGCTGGACGTTCGCAATTTCGGTGTTGAGCTCTGGCCAGATTGAGCAGGAGAGGCTGTGTACGTTGGAAGTTTTAGTAGGCTAAACAAGTTCAGAGCCCAAGTGTTTGTGGTTCGTTTGAGAGGTTACCAGTGGGAGATGAGACCAGCAAGAGCTTTCAGGGCTGGCACCTTTAGTGTAGGAGCAATCGCTGGACGTTTGCAATTTCAGTGTTGAGCTCTGGCCAGATTGAAGCAGGAGAGGCTGTGTACGTTGGAAGTTTTAGTAGGCTAAACAAGTTCAGAGCCCAAGTGTTTGTGGTTCGTTTGAGAGGTTACCAGTGGGAGATGAGGACCAGCAAGAGCTTTCAGGGCTGGCACCTTTAGTGTAGGAGCAATCCCTGGACGTTCGTAATTTCGTTGGTGAATTTTGGCCAGATTGAGCAGGAGAGGCTGTGTACGTTGGAAGTTTTAGTAGGCTAAACAAGTTGAGAGCCCAAGTGTTTGTGGTTCGTTTGAGAGGTTACCAGTGGGAGATGAGGACCAGCAAGAGCTTTCAGGGCTGGCACCTTTAGTGTAGGAGCAATCCCTGGACGTTCGCAATTTCGGTGTTGAGCTCTGGCCAGATTGAGCAGGAGAGGCTGTGTACGTTGGAAGTTTTAGTAGGCGAAACAAGTTGAGAGCCAAGTGTTTGTGGTTCGTTTGAGAGGTTACCAGTGGGAGATGAGGACCAGCAAGAGCTTTCAGGGCTGGCACCTTTAGTGTAGGAGCAATCGCTGGACGTTCGCAATTTCGGTGTTGAGCTCTGGCCAGATTGAGCAGGAGAGGCTGTGTACGTTGGAAGTTTTAGTAGGCTAAACAAGTTCAGAGCCCAAGTGTTTGTGGTTCGTTGAGAGGTTACCAGTGGGAGATGAGGACCAGCAAGAGCTTTCAGGGCTGGCACCTTTAGTGTAGGAGCAATCCCTGGGACGTTCGTAATTTCGTTGGTGAATTTTGGTCAGATTGAGCAGGAGAGGCTGTGTATGTTTGGAAGTTTTAGTAGGCTAAACAAGTTCAGGAGCCCAAGTGTTTGTGGTTCGTTTGAGAGGTTACCAGTGGGAGATGAGGACCAGCAAGAGCTTTCAGGGCTGGCACCTTTAGTGTAGGAGCAATCGCTGGACGTTCGTAATTTCGTTGGTGAATTTTGGGCAGATTGAGCAGGAGAGGCTGTGTACGTTGGAAGTTTTAGTAGGCTAAACAAGTTGAGAGCCCAAGTGTTTGTGGTTCGTTTGAGAGGTTACCAGTGGGAGATGAGGACCAGCAAGAGCTTTCAGGGCTGGCACCTTTAGTGTAGGAGCAATCGCTGGACGTTCGTAATTTCGTTGGTGAATTTTGGGCAGATTGAGCAGGAGAGGCTGTGTACGTTGGAAGTTATAGTAGGCGAAACAAGTTCAGAGCCCAAGTGTTTGTGGTTCGTTTGAGAGGTTACCAGTGGGAGATGAGGACCAGCAAGAGCTTTCAGGGCTGGCACCTTTAGTGTAGGAGCAATCGCTGGACGTTCGCAATTTCGGTGTTGAGCTCTGGCCAGATTGAGCAGGAGAGGCTGTGTACGTTGGAAGTTTTAGTAGGCTAAACAAAGTTCAGAGCCCAAGTGTTTGTGGTTCGTTTGAGAGGTTACCAGTGGGAGATGAGGACCAGCAAGAGCTTTCAGGGCTGGCACCTTTAGTGTAGGAGCAATCCCTGGACGTTCGCAATTTCGGTGTTGAGCTCTGGCCAGATTGAGCAGGAGAGGCTGTGTACGTTGGAAGTTTTAGTAGGCGAAACAAGTTCAGAGCCCAAGTGTTTGTGGTTCGTTTGAGAGGTTACCAGTGGGAGATGAGGACCAGCAAGAGCTTTCAGGGCTGGCACCTTTAGTGTAGGAGCAATCGCTGGACGTTCGCAATTTCAGTGTTGAGCTCTGGCCAGATTGAGCAGGAGAGGCTGTGTACGTTGGAAGTTTTAGTAGGCTAAACAAGTTCAGGAGCCCAAGTGTTTGTGGTTCGTTTGAGAGGTTACCAGTGGGAGATGAGGACCAGCAAGAGCTTTCAGGGCTGGCACCTTTAGTGTAGGAGCAATCGCTGGACGTTCGTAATTTCGTTGGTGAATTTTGGGCAGATTGAGCAGGAGAGGCTGTGTACGTTGGAAGTTTTAGTAGGCTAAACAAGTTCAGAGGCCAAGTGTTTGTGGTTCGTTTGAGAGGTTACCAGTGGGAGATGAGGACCAGCAAGAGCTTTCAGGGCTGGCACCTTTAGTGTAGGAGCAATCGCTGGACGTTCGCAATTTCGGTGTTGAGCTCTGGCCAGATTGAGCAGGAGAGGCTGTGTATGTTGGAAGTTTTAGTAGGCTAAACAAGTTCAGAGCCCAAGTGTTTGTGGTTCGTTTGAGAGGTTACCAGTGGGAGATGAGGACCAGCAAGAGCTTCCAGGGCTGGCACCTTTAGTGTAGAAGCAATCCCTGGACGTTCGCAATGTCGGTGTTGAGCTCTGGCCAGATTGAGCAGGAGAGGCTGTGTACGTTGGAAGTTTTAGTAGGCGAAACAAGTTCAGAGCCCAAGTGTTTGTGGTTCGTTTGAGAGGTTACCAGTGGGAGATGAGGACCAGCAAGAGCTTTCAGGGCTGGCACCTTTAGTGTAGGAGCAATCGCTGGACGTTCGCAATTTCGGTGTTGAGCTCTGGCCAGATTGAGCAGGAGAGGCTGTGTATGTTGGAAGTTTTAGTAGGCTAAACAAGTTCAGAGCCCAAGTGTTTGTGGTTCGTTTGAGAGGTTACCAGTGGGAGATGAGGACCAGCAAGAGCTTTCAGGGCTGGCACCTTTAGTGTAGGAGCAATCGCTGGACGTTCGCAATTCGGGTGTTGAGCTCTGGCCAGATTGAGCAGGAGAGGCTGTGTACGTTGGAAGTTTTAGTAGGCTAAACAAGTTCAGAGCCCAAGTGTTTGTGGTTCGTTTGAGAGGTTACCAGTGGGAGATGAGGACCAGCAAGAGCTTTCAGGGCTGGCACCTTTAGTGTAGGAGCAATCGCTGGACGTTCGCAATTTCGGTGTTGAGCTCTGGCCAGATTGAGCAGGAGAGGCTGTGTACGTTGGAAGTTTTAGTAGGCTAAAACAAGTTCAGAGCCCAAGTGTTTGTGGTTCGTTTGAGAGGTTACAGTGGGATATGAGGACCAGCAAGAGCTTTCAGGGCTGGCACCTTTAGTGTAGGAGCAATCCCTGGACGTTCGCAATTTCGGTGTTGAGCTCTGGCCAGATTGAGCAGGAGAGGCTGTGTACGTTGGAAGTTTTAGTAGGCGAAACAAGTTCAGAGCCCAAGTGTTTGTGGTTCGTTTGAGAGGTTACCAGTGGGAGATGAGGACCAGCAAGAGCTTTCAGGGCTGGCACCTTTAGTGTAGGAGCAATCGCTGGACGTTCGCAATTTCAGTGTTGAGCTCTGGCCAGATTGAGCAGGAGAGGCTGTGTACGTTGTAAGTTTTAGTAGGCTAAACAAGTTCAGAGCCCAAGTGTTTGTGGTTCGTTTGAGAGGTTACCAGTGGGAGATGAGGACCAGCAAGAGCTTTCAGGGCTGGCACCTTTAGTGTAGGAGCAATCGCTGGACGTTCGTAATTTCGTTGGTGAATTTTGGGCAGATTGAGCAGGAGAGGCTGTGTACGTTGGAAGTTTTAGTAGGCTAAACAAGTTCAGAGCCCAAGTGTTTGTGGTTCGTTTGAGAGGTTACCAGTGGGAGATGAGGACCAGCAAGAGCTTTCAGGGCTGGCACCTTTAGTGTAGGAGCAATCGCTGAGACGTTCGCAATTTCGGTGTTGAGCTCTGGCCAGATTGAGCAGGAGAGGCTGTGTACGTTGGAAGTTTTAGTAGGCTAAACAAGTTCAGAGCCCAAGTGTTTGTGGTTCGTTTGAGAGGTTACCAGTGGGAGATGAGGACCAGCAAGAGCTTTCAGGGCTGGCACCTTTAGTGTAGGAGCAATCGCTGGACGTTCGCAATGTCGGTGTTGAGCTCTGGCCAGATTGAGCAGGAGAGGCTGTGTACGTTGGAAGTTTTAGTAGGCTAAACAAGTTCAGAGCCCAAGTGTTTGTGGTTCGTTTGAGAGGTTACCAGTGGGAGATGAGGACCAGCAAGAGCTTTCAGGGCTGGCACCTTTAGTGTAGGAGCAATCCCTGGACGTTCGTAATTTCGTTGGTGAATTTTGGGCAGATTGAGCAGGAGAGGCTGTGTACGTTGGAAGTTTTAGTAGGCTAAACAAGTTCAGAGCCCAAGTGTTTGTGGTTCGTTTGAGAGGTTACCAGTGGGAGATGAGGACCAGCAAGAGCTTTCAGGGCTGGCACCTTTAGTGTAGGAGCAATCGCTGGACGTTCGCAATTTCGGTGTTGAGCTCTGGCCAGATTGAGCAGGAGAGGCTGTGTACGTTGGAAGTTTTAGTAGGCTAAACAAGTTCAGAGCCCAAGTGTTTGTGGTTCGTTTGAGAGGTTACCAGTGGGAGATGAGGACCAGCAAGAGCTTTCAGGGCTGGCACCTTTAGTGTAGGAGCAATCCCTGGACGTTCGCAATTTCGGTGTTGAGCTCTGGCCAGATTGAGCAGGAGAGGCTGTGTACGTTGGAAGTTTTAGTAGGCGAAACAAGTTCAGAGCCCAAGTGTTTGTGGTTCGTTTGAGAGGTTACCAGTGGGAGATGAGGACCAGCAAGAGCTTTCAGGGCTGGCACCTTTAGTGTAGGAGCAATCGCTGGACGTTCGCAATTTCAGTGTTGAGCTCTGGCCAGATTGAGCAGGAGAGGCTGTGTACGTTGTAAGTTTTAGTAGGCTAAACAAGTTCAGAGCCCAAGTGTTTGTGGTTCGTTTGAGAGGTTACCAGTGGAGATGAGGACCAGCAAGAGCTTTCAGGGCTGGCACCTTTAGTGTAGGAGCAATCGCTGGACGTTCGTAATTTCGTTGGTGAATTTTGGGCAGATTGAGCAGGAGAGGCTGTGTACGTTGGAAGTTTTAGTAGGCTAAACAAGTTCAGAGCCCAAGTGTTTGTGGTTCCTTTGAGAGGTTACCAGTGGGAGATGAGGACCAGCAAGAGCTTTCAGGGCTGGCACCTTTAGTGTAGGAGCAATCGCTGGACGTTCGCAATTTCGGTGTTGAGCTCTGGCCAGATTGAGCAGGAGAGGCTGTGTACGTTGGAAGTTTTAGTAGGCTAAACAAGTTCAGAGCCCAAGTGTTTGTGGTTCGTTTGAGAGGTTACCAGTGGGAGATGAGGACCAGCAAGAGCTTTCAGGGCTGGCACCTTTAGTGTAGGAGCAATCGCTGGACGTTCGCAATGTCGGTGTTGAGCTCTGGCCAGATTGAGCAGGAGAGGCTGTGTACGTTGGAAGTTTTAGTAGGCTAAACAAGTTCAGAGCCCAAGTGTTTGTGGTTCGTTTGAGAGGTTACCAGTGGGAGATGAGGACCAGCAAGAGCTTTCAGGGCTGGCACCTTTAGTGTAGGAGCAATCGCTGGACGTTCGTAATTTCGTTGGTGAATTTTGTGGCAGATTGAGCAGGAGAGGCTGTGTACGTTGGAAGTTTTAGTAGGCTAAACAAGTTCAGAGCCCAAGTGTTTGTGGTTCGTTTGAGAGGTTACCAGTGGGAGATGAGGACCAGCAAGAGCTTTCCAGGGCTGGCACCTTTAGTGTAGGAGCAATCGCTGGACGTTCGCAATGTCGGTGTTGAGCTCTGGCCAGATTGAGCAGGAGAGGCTGTGTATGTTGGAAGTTTTAGTAGGCTAAACAAGTTCAGAGCCCAAGTGTTTGTGGTTCGTTTGAGAGGTTACCAGTGGGAGATGAGGACCAGCAAGAGCTTTCAGGGCTGGCACCTTAGTGTAGGAGCAATCCCTGGACGTTCGCAATTTCGGTGTTGAGCTCTGGCCAGATTGAGCAGGAGAGGCTGTGTACGTTGGAAGTTTTAGTAGGCGAAACAAGTTCAGAGCCCAAGTGTTTGTGGTTCGTTTGAGAGGTTACCAGTGGGAGATGAGGACCAGCAAGAGCTTTCAGGGCTGGCACCTTTAGTGTAGGAGCAATCGCTGGACGTTCGCAATTTCGGTGTTGAGCTCTGGCCAGATTGAGCAGGAGAGGCTGTGTATGTTGGAAGTTTTAGTAGGCTAAACAAGTTCAGAGCCCAAGTGTTTGTGGTTCGTTTGAGAGGTTACCAGTGGGAGATGAGGACCAGCAAGAGCTTTCAGGGCTGGCACCTTTAGTGTAGGAGCAATCGCTGGACGTTCGCAATTTCGGTGTTGAGCTCTGGCCAGATTGAGCAGGAGAGGCTGTGTACGTTGAAGTTTTAGTAGGCTAAACAAGTTCAGAGCCCAAGTGTTTGTGGTTCGTTTGAGAGGTTACCAGTGGGAGATGAGGACCAGCAAGAGCTTTCAGGGCTGGCACCTTTAGTGTAGGAGCAATCGCTGGACGTTCTCAATTTCGGTGTTGAGCTCTGGCCAGATTGAGCAGGAGAGGCTGTGTACGTTGGAAGTTTTAGTAGGCTAAACAAGTTGAGAGCCCAAGTGTTTGCGGTTCGTTTGAGAGGTTACCAGTGGGAGATGAGGACCAGCAAGAGCTTTCAGGGCTGGCACCTTTAGTGTAGGAGCAATCGCTGGACGTTCTCAATTTCGGTGTTGAGCTCTGGCCAGATTGAGCAGGAGAGGCTGTGTACGTTGGAAGTTTTAGTAGGCTAAACAAGTTCAGAGGCCAAGTGTTTGTGGTTCGTTTGAGAGGTTACCAGTGGGAGATGAAGGACCCAGCAAGAGCTTTCAGGGCTGGCACCTTTAGTGTAGGAGCAATCCCTGGACGTTCGTAATTTCGTTGGTGAATTTTGGCCAGATTGAGCAGGAGAGGCTGTGTACGTTGGAAGTTTTAGTAGGCTAAACAAGTTCAGAGCCCAAGTGTTTGTGGTTCGTTTGAGAGGTTACCAGTGGGAGATGAGGACCAGCAAGAGCTTTCAGGGCTGGCACCTTTAGTGTAGGAGCAATCGCTGGACGTTCGCAATTTCAGTGTTGAGCTCTGGCCAGATTGAGCAGGAGAGGCTGTGTACGTTGTAAGTTTTAGTAGGCTAAACAAGTTCAGAGCCCAAGTGTTTGTGGTTCGTTGAGAGGTTACCAGTGGGAGATGAGGACCAGCAAGAGCTTTCAGGGCTGGCACCTTAGTGTAGGAGCAATCGCTGGGACGTTCGTAATTTTCGTTGGTGAATTTTGGGCAGATTGAGCAGGAGAGGCTGTGTACGTTGGAAGTTTTAGTAGGCTAAACAAGTTCAGGAGCCCAAGTGTTTGTGGTTCGTTTGAGAGGTTACCAGTA
>NW_026777318.1:0-69459 GCF_030936135.1 Gavia stellata
TCGTACACAGCCTCTCCTGCTCAATCTGGCCAAATTCAACACCGTAATTGCGAACGTCCAGCGATTGCTCCTACACTAAAGGTGCCAGCCCTGAAAGCTCTTGCTGGTCCTCATCTCCCACTGGTAACCTCTGAAACGAACCACAAACACTTGGCCTCTGAACTTGTTTAGCCTACTAAAACTTCCAACGTACACAGCCTCTCCTGCTCAATCTGGCCAGAGCTCAACACCGAAATTGCGAACGTCCAGCGATTGCTCCTACACTAATGGTGCCAGCCCTGAAAGCTCTTGCTGCTCCTCATCTCCCACTGGTAACCGCTCAAACGAACCACAAACACTTGGCCTCTGAACTTGTTTAGCCTACTAAAACTTCCAACGTACACAGCCTCTCCTGCTCAATCTGGCCAGAGCTCAACACCGAAATTGCGAACGTCCAGGGATTGCTCCTACACTAAAGGTGCCAGCCCTGAAAGCTCTTGCTGGTCCTCATCTCCCACTGGTAACCTCTTAAACACAACACAAACACTTGGGCTTCGAACTTGTTTAGCCTACTAAAACTTCCAACGTACACAGCCTCTCCTGCTCAATCTGGCCAGAGCTCAACACCGAAATTGCAAACGACCAGCGATTGCTCCTACACTAAAGGTGCCAGCCCTGAAAGCTCTTGCTGGTCCTCATCTCCCACTGGTAACCTCTCAAACGAACCACAAACACTTGGCCTCTGAACTTGTTTAGCCTACTAAAACTTCCAACGTACACAGCCTCTCCTGCTCAATCTGGCCAGAGCTCAACACCGAAATTGCGAACGTCCAGCGATTGCTCCTACACTAATGGTGCCAGCCCTGAAAGCTCTTGCTGGTCCTCATCTCCCACTGGTAACCTCTCAAACGAACCACAAACACTTGGGCTCTGAACTTGTTTAGCCTACTAAAACTTCCAACGTACACAGCCTCTCCTGCTCAATCTGGCCAAAATTCAACACCGAAATTGCGAACGTCCAGCGATTGCTCCTAAACTAATGGTGCCAGCCCTGAAAGCTCTTGCTGCTCCTCATCTCCCACTGGTAACCTCTCAAACGAACCACAAACACTTGGCCTCTGAACTTGTTTAGCCTACTAAAACTTCCAACGTACACAGCCTGTCCTGCTCAATCTGGCCAGAGCTCAACACCGAAATTGCGAACGTCCAGCGATTGCTCCTACACTAAAGGTGCCAGCCCTGAAAGCTCTTGCTGGTCCTCATCTCCCACTGGTAACCTCTCAAACGAACCACAAACACTTGGGCTCTGAACTTGTTTAGCCTACTAAAACTTCCAACGTACACAGCCTCTCCTGCTCAATCTGGCCAAAATTCACCAACGAAATTGCGAACGTCCAGCGATTGCTCCTACACTAAAGGTGCCAGCCCTGAAAGCTCTTGCTGCTCCTCATCTCCCACTGGTAACCTCTCAAACGAACCACAAACACTTGGCCTCTGAACTTGTTTAGCCTACTAAAACTTCCAACGTACACAGCCTCTCCTGCTCAATCTGGCCAGAGCTCAACACCGAAATTGCGAACGTCCACCGATTGCTCCTACACTAAAGGGGCCAGCCCTGAAAGCTCTTGCTGCTCCTCATCTCCCACTGGTAACCTCTCAAACGAACCACAAACACTTGGCCTCTGAACTTGTTTAGCCTACTAAAACTTCCAACCTACACAGCCTCTCCTGCTCAATCTGGCCAGAGCTCAACACCGAAATTGCGAACGTCCAGCGATTGCTCCTACACTAAAGGTGCCAGCCCTGAAAGCTCTTGCTGGTCCTCATCTCCCACTGGTAACCTCTCAAACGAACCACAAACACTTGGCCTCTGAACTTGTTTAGCCTACTAAAACTTCCAACGTACACAGCCTCTCCTGCTCAATCTGGCCAAAATTCAACACCGAAATTGCGAACGTCCAGCGATTGCTCCTACACTAATGGTGCCAGCCCTGAAAGCTCTTGCTGCTCCTCATCTCCCACTGGTAACCTCTCAAACGAACCACAAACACTTGGCCTCTGAACTTGTTTAGCCTACTAAAACTTCCAACGTACACAGCCTCTCCTGCTCAATCTGGCCAAAATTCACCAACGAAATTGTGAACGTCCAGCGATTGCTCCTACACTAAAGGTGCCAGCCCTGAAAGCTCTTGCTGCTCCTCATCTCCCACTGGTAACCTCTCCAACGAACTACAAACACTTGGGCTCTGAACTTGTTTAGCCTACTAAAACTTCCAACGTACACAGCCTCTCCTGCTCAATCTGGCCAGAGCTCAACACCGAAATTGCGAACGTCCAGCGATTGCTCCTACACTAAAGGTGCCAGCCCTGAAAGCTCTTGCTGCTCCTCATCTCCCACTGGTAACCTCTCAAACGAACCACAAACACTAGGGCTCTGAACTTGTTTAGCCTACTAAAACTTCCAACGTACACAGCCTCTCCTGCTCAATCTGGCCAAAATTCAACACCGAAATTGCGAACGTCCAGCGATTGCTCCTACACTAAAGGTGCCAGCCCTGAAAGCTCTTGCTGCTCCTCATCTCCCACTGGTAACCTCTCAAACGAACCACAAACACTTGGCCTCTGAACTTGTTTAGCCTACTAAAACTTCCAACGTACACAGCCTCTCCTGCTCAATCTGGCCAGAGCTCAACACCGAAATTGCGAACGTCCAGCGATTGCTCCTACACTAAAGGTGCCAGCCCTGAAAGCTCTTGCTGCTCCTCATCTCCCACTGGTAACCTCTCAAACGAACCACAAACACTTGGCCTCTGAACTTGTTTAGCCTACTAAAACTTCCAACGTACACTCCCTCTCCTGCTCAATCTGGCCAAAATTCACCAACGAAATTGCGAACGTCCAGCGATTGCTCCTACACTAAAGGTGCCAGCCCTGAAAGCTCTTGCTGCTCCTCATCTCCCACTGGTAACCTCTCAAACGAACCACAAACACTTGGCCTCTGAACTTGTTTAGCCTACTAAAACTTCCAACGTACACAGCCTCTCCTGCTCAATCTGGCCAAAATTCAACACCGAAATTGCGAACGTCCAGCGATTGCTCCTACACTAATGGTGCCATCCCTGAAAGCTCTTGCTGGTCCTCATCTCCCACTGGTAACCTCTCAAACGAACCACAAACACTTGGGCTCTGAACTTGTTTAGCCTACTAAAACTTCCAACGTACACAGCCTCTCCTGCTCAATCTGGCCAAAATTCAACACCGAAATTGCCAAAGTCCAGCGATTGCTCCTACACTAAAGGTGCCAGCCCTGAAAGCTCTTGCTGGTCCTCATCTCCCACTGGTAACCTCTCAAACGAACCACAAACACTTGGCCTCTGAACTTGTTTAGCCTACTAAAACTTCCAACGTACACAGCCTCTCCTGCTCAATCTGGCCAGAGCTCAACACCGAAATTGCGAACGTCCAGCGATTGCTCCTACACTAAAGGTGCCAGCCCTGAAAGCTCTTGCTGCTCCTCATCTCCCACTGGTAACCTCTCAAACGAACCACAAACACCTGGCCTCTGAACTTGTTTAGCCTACTAAAACTTCCAACGTACACAGCCTCTCCTGCTCAATCTGGCCAGAGCTCAACACCGAAATTGCGAACGTCCAGCGATTGCTCCTACACTAAAGGTGCCAGCCCTGAAAGCTCTTGCTGCTCCTCATCTCCCACTGGTAACCTCTCAAACGAACCACAAACACTTGGCCTCTGAACTTGTTTAGCCTACTAAAACTTCCAACGTACACAGCCTCTCCTGCTCAATCTGGCCAGAGCTCAACACCGAAACTGCGAACGTCCAGCGATTGCTCCTACACTAAAGGTGCCAGCCCTGAAAGCTCTTGCTGGTCCTCATCTCCCACTGGTCACCTCTCAAACGAACCACAAACACTTGGCCTCTGAACTTGTTTAGCCTACTAAAACTTCCAACGTACACAGACTCTCCTGCTCAATCTGGCCAAAATTCAACACCGTAATTGCGAACGTCCAGCGATTGCTCCTACACTAAAGGTGCCAGCCCTGAAAGCTCTTGCTGGTCCTCATCTCCCACTGGTAACCTCTGAAACGAACCACAAACACTTGGCCTCTGAACTTGTTTAGCCTACTAAAACTTCCAACGTACACAGCCTCTCCTGCTCAATCTGGCCAGAGCTCAACACCGAAATTGCGAACGTCCAGCGATTGCTCCTACACTAATGGTGCCAGCCCTGAAAGCTCTTGCTGGTCCTCATCTCCCACTGGTAACCGCTCAAACGAACCACAAACACTTGGCCTCTGAACTTGTTTAGCCTACTAAAACTTCCAACGTACACTCCCTCTCCTGCTCAATCTGGCCAGAGCTCAACACCGAAATTGCGAACGTCCAGCGATTGCTCCTACACTAATGGTGCCAGCCCTGAAAGCTCTTGCTGCTCCTCATCTCCCACTGGTAACCTCTCAAACGAACCACAAACACTTGGGCTCTGAACTTGTTTAGCCTACTAAAACTTCCAACGTACACAGACTCTCCTGCTCAATCTGGCCAAAATTCACCACCGAAATTGCGAACGTCCAGCGATTGCTCCTACACTAAAGGTGCCAGCCCTGAAAGCTCTTGGTGGTCCTCATCTCCCACTGGTAACCTCTCAAACGAACCACAAACACTTGGGCTCTGAACTTGTTTAGCCTACTAAAACTTCCAACGTACACAGCCTCTCCTGCTCAATCTGGCCAGAGCTCAACACCGAAATTGCCAACGTCCAGCGATTGCTCCTACACTAAAGGTGCCAGCCCTGAAAGCTCTTGCTGGTCCTCATCTCCCACTGGTAACCTCTCAAACGAACCACAAACACTTGGCCTCTGAACTTGTTTAGCCTACTAAAACTTCCAACGTACACAGCCTGTCCTGCTCAATCTGGCCAGAGCTCAACACCGAAATTGCCAACGTCCAGCGATTGCTCCTACACTAAAGGTGCCAGCCCTGAAAGCTCTTGCTGGTCCTCATCTCCCACTGGTAACCTCTCAAACGAACCACAAACACTTGGGCTCTGAACTTGTTTAGCCTACTAAAACTTCCAACGTACACAGCCTCTCCTGCTCAATCTGGCCAGAGCTCAACACCGAAATTGCCAACGTCCAGCGATTGCTCCTACACTAAAGGTGCCAGCCCTGAAAGCTCTTGCTGCTCCTCATCTCCCACTGGTAACCTCTCAAACGAACCACAAACACTTGGGCTCTGAACTTGTTTAGCCTACTAAAACTTCCAACGTACACAGCCTCTCCTGCTCAATCTGGCCAAAATTCACCAACGAAATTGCGAACGTCCAGCGATTGCTCCTACACTAAAGGTGCCAGCCCTGAAAGCTCTTGCTGGTCCTCATCTCCCACTGGTAACCTCTGAAACGAACCACAAACACTTGGCCTCTGAACTTGTTTAGCCTACTAAAACTTCCAACGTACACAGCCTCTCCTGCTCAATCTGGCCAGAGCTCAACACCGAAATTGCGAACGTCCAGCGATTGCTCCTACACTAATGGTGCCAGCCCTGAAAGCTCTTGCTGGTCCTCATCTCCCACTGGTAACCGCTCAAACGAACCACAAACACCTGGCCTCTGAACTTGTTTAGCCTACTAAAACTTCCAACGTACACTCCCTCTCCTGCTCAATCTGGCCAGAGCTCAACACCGAAATTGCGAACGTCCAGCGATTGCTCCTACACTAAAGGTGCCAGCCCTGAAAGCTCTTGCTGCTCCTCATCTCCCACTGGTAACCTCTCAAACGAACCACAAACACTTGGCCTCTGAACTTGTTTAGCCTACTAAAACTTCCAACGTACACAGCCTCTCCTGCTCAATCTGGCCAAAATTCACCACCGAAATTGTGAACGTCCAGCGATTGCTCCTACACTAAAGGTGCCAGCCCTGAAAGCTCTTGCTGGTCCTCATCTCCCACTGGTAACCTCTCCAACGAACCACAAACACCTGGCCTCTGAACTTGTTTAGCCTACTAAAACTTCCAACGTACACAGCCTCTCCTGCTCAATCTGGCCAGAGCTCAACACCGAAATTGCGAACGTCCAGCGATTGCTCCTACACTAAAGGTGCCAGCCCTGAAAGCTCTTGCTGGTCCTCATCTCCCACTGGTAACCTCTCAAACGAACCACAAACACTTGGCCTCTGAACTTGTTTAGCCTACTAAAACTTCCAACGTACACAGCCTCTCCTGCTCAATCTGGCCAGAGCTCAACACCGAAACTGCGAACGTCCAGCGATTGCTCCTACACTAAAGGTGCCAGCCCTGAAAGCTCTTGCTGCTCCTCATCTCCCACTGGTAACCTCTCAAACGAACCACAAACACTTGGGCTCTGAACTTGTTTAGCCTACTAAAACTTCCAACGTACACAGCCTCTCCTGCTCAATCTGGCCAAAATTCAACACCGAAATTGCGAACGTCCAGCGATTGCTCCTACACTAAAGGTGCCAGCCCTGAAAGCTCTTGCTGCTCCTCATCTCCCACTGGTAACCTCTCAAACGAACCACAAACACTTGGCCTCTGAACTTGTTTAGCCTACTAAAACTTCCAACGTACACAGCCTCTCCTGCTCAATCTGGCCAGAGCTCAACACCGAAATTGCGAACGTCCAGCGATTGCTCCTACACTAATGGTGCCAGCCCTGAAAGCTCTTGCTGGTCCTCATCTCCCACTGGTAACCGCTCAAACGAACCACAAACACTTGGCCTCTGAACTTGTTTAGCCTACTAAAACTTCCAACGTACACTCCCTCTCCTGCTCAATCTGGCCAGAGCTCAACACCGAAATTGCGAACGTCCAGCGATTGCTCCTACACTAAAGGTGCCAGCCCTGAAAGCTCTTGCTGGTCCTCATCTCCCACTGGTAACCTCTCAAACGAACCACAAACACTTGGGCTCTGAACTTGTTTAGCCTACTAAAACTTCCAACGTACACAGCCTCTCCTGCTCAATCTGGCCAAAATTCACCACCGAAATTGCGAACGTCCAGCGATTGCTCCTACACTAAAGGTGCCAGCCCTGAAAGCTCTTGCTGGTCCTCATCTCCCACTGGTAACCTCTCAAACGAACCACAAACACTTGGGCTCTGAACTTGTTTAGCCTACTAAAACTTCCAACGTACACAGCCTCTCCTGCTCAATCTGGCCAGAGCTCAACACCGAAATTGCCAACGTCCAGCGATTGCTCCTACACTAAAGGTGCCAGCCCTGAAAGCTCTTGCTGCTCCTCATCTCCCACTGGTAACCTCTCAAACGAACCACAAACACTTGGCCTCTGAACTTGTTTAGCCTACTAAAACTTCCAACGTACACAGCCTCTCCTGCTCAATCTGGCCAAAATTCAACACCGAAATTGCGAACGTCCAGCGATTGCTCCTACACTAAAGGTGCCAGCCCTGAAAGCTCTTGCTGGTCCTCATCTCCCACTGGTACCCTCTCAAACGAAGCACAAACACTTGGGCTCTCAACTTGTTTAGCCTACTAAAACTTCCAACGTACACAGCCTCTCCTGCTCAATCTGGCCAGAGCTCAACACCGAAATTGCGAACGTCCAGCGATTGCTCCTACACTAATGGTGCCAGCCCTGAAAGCTCTTGCTGGTCCTCATCTCCCACTGGTAACCTCTCAAACGAACCACAAACACTTGGGCTCTGAACTTGTTTAGCCTACTAAAACTTCAAACCTACACAGCCTCTCCTGCTCAATCTGGCCAGAGCTCAACACCGAAATTGCGAACGTCCAGCGATTGCTCCTACACTAAAGGTGCCAGCCCTGAAAGCTCTTGCTGGTCCTCATCTCCCACTGGTAACCTCTCAAACGAACCACAAACACTTGGCCTCTGAACTTGTTTAGCCTACTAAAACTTCCAACGTACACAGCCTCTCCTGCTCAATCTGGCCAAAATTCACCAACGAAATTGCGAACGTCCAGCGATTGCTCCTACACTAAAGGTGCCAGCCCTGAAAGCTCTTGCTGCTCCTCATCTCCCACTGGTAACCTCTCCAACGAACTACAAACACTTGGGCTCTGAACTTGTTTAGCCTACTAAAACTTCCAACGTACACAGCCTCTCCTGCTCAATCTGGCCAGAGCTCAACACCGAAATGGCGAACGTCCAGCGATTGCTCCTACACTAAAGGTGCCAGCCCTGAAAGCTCTTGCTGGTCCTCATCTCCCATTGGTAACCTCTCAAACGAACCACAAACACTTGGGCTCTGAACTTGTTTAGCCTACAAAAACTTCCAACGTACACAGCCTCTCCTGCTCAATCTGTCCAAAAATTCACCAACGAAATTGCGAACGTCCAGCGATTGCTCCTACACTAATGGTGCCAGCCCTGAAAGCTCTTGCTGGTCCTCATCTCCCACTGGTCACCTCTCAAACGAACCACAAACACTTGGCCTCTGAACTTGTTTAGCCTACTAAAACTTCCAACGTACACAGCCTCTCCTGCTCAATCTGGCCAGAGCTCAACACCGAAATTGCGAACGTCCAGCAATTGCTCCTACACTAAAGGTGCCAGCCCTGAAAGCTCTTGCTGCTCCTCATCTCCCACTGGTAACCTCTCAAACGAACCACAAACACTAGGGCTCTGAACTTGTTTAGCCTACTAAAACTTCCAACGTACACAGCCTCTCCTGCTCAATCTGGCCAAAATTCAACACCGAAATTGCGAACGTCCAGCGATTGCTCCTACACTAAAGGTGCCAGCCCTGAAAGCTCTTGCTGGTCCTCATCTCCCACTGGTAACCTCTCAAACGAACCACAAACACTTGGCCTCTGAACTTGTTTAGCCTACTAAAACTTCCAACGTACACAGCCTCTCCTGCTCAATCTGGCCAGAGCTCAACACCGAAATTGCGAACGTCCAGCGATTGCTCCTACACTAAAGGTGCCAGCCCTGAAAGCTCTTGCTGCTCCTCATCTCCCACTGGTAACCTCTCAAACGAACCACAAACACTTGGGCTCTGAACTTGTTTAGCCTACTAAAACTTCCAACGTACACAGCCTCTCCTGCTCAATCTGGCCAGAGCTCAACACCGAAATTGCGAACGTCCAGCGATTGCTCCTACACTAAAGGTGCCAGCCCTGAAAGCTCTTGCTGGTCCTCATCTCCCACTGGTAACCTCTCAAACGAACCACAAACACTTGGGCTCTCAACTTGTTTAGCCTACTAAAACTTCCAACGTACACAGCCTGTCCTGCTCAATCTGGCCAGAGCTCAACACCGAAACTGCGAACGTCCAGCGATTGCTCCTACACTAAAGGTGCCAGCCCTGAAAGCTCTTGCTGCTCCTCATCTCCCACTGGTAACCTCTCAAACGAACCACAAACACTTGGCCTCTGAACTTGTTTAGCCTACTAAAACTTCCAACGTACACAGCCTCTCCTGCTCAATCTGGCCAAAATTCAACACCGAAATTGCGAACGTCCAGCGATTGCTCCTACACTAAAGGTGCCAGCCCTGAAAGCTCTTGCTGGTCCTCATCTCCCACTGGTAACCTCTCCAACGAACCACAAACACCTGGCCTCTGAACTTGTTTAGCCTACTAAAACTTCCAACGTACACAGCCTCTCCTGCTCAATCTGGCCAGAGCTCAACACCGAAATTGCGAACGTCCAGCGATTGCTCCTACACTAAAGGTGCCAGCCCTGAAAGCTCTTGCTGCTCCTCATCTCCCACTGGTAACCTCTCAAACGAACCACAAACACTTGGCCTCTGAACTTGTTTAGCCTACTAAAACTTCCAACGTACACAGCCTCTCCTGCTCAATCTGGTCAGAGCTCAACACCGAAACTGCGAACGTCCAGCGATTGCTCCTACACTAAAGGTGCCAGCCCTGAAAGCTCTTGCTGCTCCTCATCTCCCACTGGTAACCTCTCAAACGAACCACAAACACTTGGGCTCTCAACTTGTTTAGCCTACTAAAACTTCCAACCTACACAGCCTCTCCTGCTCAATCTGGCCAGAGCTCAACACCGAAATTGCGAACGTCCAGCGATTGCTCCTACACTAAAGGTGCCAGCCCTGAAAGCTCTTGCTGCTCCTCATCTCCCACTGGTAACCTCTCAAACGAACCACAAACACTTGGCCTCTGAACTTGTTTAGCCTACTAAAACTTCCAACGTACACAGCCTCTCCTGCTCAATCTGGCCAAAATTCAACACCGAAATTGCGAACGTCCAGCGATTGCTCCTACACTAAAGGTGCCAGCCCTGAAAGCTCTTGCTGGTCCTCATCTCCCACTGGTAACCTCTCCAACGAACCACAAACACCTGGCCTCTGAACTTGTTTAGCCTACTAAAACTTCCAACGTACACAGCCTCTCCTGCTCAATCTGGCCAGAGCTCAACACCGAAATTGCGAACGTCCAGCGATTGCTCCTACACTAAAGGTGCCAGCCCTGAAAGCTCTTGCTGCTCCTCATCTCCCACTGGTAACCTCTCAAACGAACCACAAACACTTGGCCTCTGAACTTGTTTAGCCTACTAAAACTTCCAACGTACACAGCCTCTCCTGCTCAATCTGGCCAGAGCTCAACACCGAAACTGCGAACGTCCAGCGATTGCTCCTACACTAAAGGTGCCAGCCCTGAAAGCTCTTGCTGCTCCTCATCTCCCACTGGTAACCTCTCAAACGAACCACAAACACTTGGCCTCTGAACTTGTTTAGCCTACTAAAACTTCCAACGTACACAGCCTCTCCTGCTCAATCTGGCCAAAATTCAACACCGTAATTGCGAACGTCCAGCGATTGCTCCTACACTAAAGGTGCCAGCCCTGAAAGCTCTTGCTGGTCCTCATCTCCCACTGGTAACCTCTGAAACGAACCACAAACACTTGGCCTCTGAACTTGTTTAGCCTACTAAAACTTCCAACGTACACAGCCTCTCCTGCTCAATCTGGCCAAAATTCAACACCGAAATTGCGAACGTCCAGCGATTGCTCCTACACTAAAGGTGCCAGCCCTGAAAGCTCTTGCTGGTCCTCATCTCCCACTGGTAACCGCTCAAACGAACCACAAACACTTGGCCTCTGAACTTGTTTAGCCTACTAAAACTTCCAACGTACACTCCCTCTCCTGCTCAATCTGGCCAGAGCTCAACACCGAAATTGCGAACGTCCAGGGATTGCTCCTACACTAAAGGTGCCAGCCCTGAAAGCTCTTGCTGGTCCTCATCTCCCACTGGTAACCTCTCAAACACAACACAAACACTTGGGCTTCGAACTTGTTTAGCCTACTAAAACTTCCAACGTACACAGCCTCTCCTGCTCAATCTGGCCAGAGCCCAACACCGAAATTGCGAACGTCCAGCGATTGCTCCTACACTAAAGGTGCCAGCCCTGAAAGCTCTTGCTGGTCCTCATCTCCCACTGGTAACCTCTCAAACGAACCACAAACACTTGGGCTCTGAACTTGTTTAGCCTACTAAAACTTCCAACGTACACAGCCTCTCCTCCTCGATCTGTCCAAAAATTCACCAACGAAATTGCGAACGTCCAGCGATTGCTCCTACACTAATGGTGCCAGCCCTGAAAGCTCTTGCTGGTCCTCATCTCCCACTGGTCACCTCTCAAACGAACCACAAACACTTGGCCTCTGAACTTGTTTAGCCTACTAAAACTTCCAACGTACACAGCCTCTCCTGCTCAATCTGTCCAGAGCTCAACACCGAAATTGCGAACGTCCAGCAATTGCTCCTACACTAAAGGTGCCAGCCCTGAAAGCTCTTGCTGCTCCTCATCTCCCACTGGTAACCTCTCAAACGAACCACAAACACTAGGGCTCTGAACTTGTTTAGCCTACTAAAACTTCCAACGTACACAGCCTCTCCTGCTCAATCTGGCCAAAATTCAACACCGAAATTGCGAACGTCCAGCGATTGCTCCTACACTAAACGTGCCAGCCCTGAAAGCTCTTGCTGCTCCTCATCTCCCACTGGTAACCTCTCAAACGAACCACAAACACTTGGCCTCTGAACTTGTTTAGCCTACTAAAACCTCCAACGTACACAGCCTCTCCTGCTCAATCTGGCCAGAGCTCAACACCGAAATTGCGAACGTCCAGCGATTGCTCCTACACTAAAGGTGCCAGACCTGAAAGCTCTTGCTGGTCCTCATCTCCCACTGGTAACCTCTCAAATGAACCACAAACACTTGGGCTCTGAACTTGTTTAGCCTACTAAAACTTCCAACGTACACAGCCTGTCCTGCTCAATCTGGCCAGAGCTCAACACCGAAACTGCGAACGTCCAGCGATTGCTCCTACACTAAAGGTGCCAGCCCTGAAAGCTCTTGCTGCTCCTCATCTCCCACTGGTAACCTCTCAAACGAACCACAAACACTTGGCCTCTGAACTTGTTTAGCCTACTAAAACTTCCAACGTACACAGCCTCTCCTGCTCAATCTGGCCAAAATTCACCACCGAAATTGCAAACGTCCAGCGATTGCTCCTACACTAAAGGTGCCAGCCCTGAAAGCTCTTGCTGGTCCTCATCTCCCACTGGTAACCTCTCCAACGAACCACAAACACTTGGGCTCTGAACTTGTTTAGCCTACTAAAACTTCCAACGTACACAGCCTCTCCTGCTCAATCTGGCCAGAGCTCAACACCGAAATTGCGAACGTCCAGCGATTGCTCCTACACTAAAGGTGCCAGCCCTGAAAGCTCTTGCTGGTCCTCATCTCCCACTGGTAACCTCTCAAACGAACCACAAACACTTGGGCTCTGAACTTGTTTAGCCTACTAAAACTTCCAACGTACACTCCCTCTCCTGCTCAATCTGGCCAGAGCTCAACACCGAAATTGCGAACGTCCAGCGATTGCTCCTACACTAAAGGTGCCAGCCCTGAAAGCTCTTGCTGCTCCTCATCTCCCACTGGTAACCTCTCAAACACAACACAAACACTTGGGCTTCGAACTTGTTTAGCCTACTAAAACTTCCAACGTACACAGCCTCTCCTGCTCAATCTGGCCAGAGCTCAACACCGAAATTGCAAACGACCAGCGATTGCTCCTACACTAAAGGTGCCAGCCCTGAAAGCTCTTGCTGGTCCTCATCTCCCACTGGTAACCTCTCAAACGAACCACAAACACTTGGCCTCTGAACTTGTTTAGCCTACTAAAACTTCCAACGTACACAGCCTTTCCTGCTCAATCTGGCCAGAGCTCAACACCGAAATTGCGAACGTCCAGCGATTGCTCCTACACTAATGGTGCCAGCCCTGAAAGCTCTTGCTGGTCCTCATCTCCCACTGGTAACCTCTCAAACGAACCACAAACACTTGGCCTCTGAACTTGTTTAGCCTACTAAAACTTCCAACGTACACAGCCTCTCCTGCTCAATCTGGCCAAAATTCAACACCGAAATTGCGAACGTCCAGCGATTGCTCCTAAACTAATGGTGCCAGCCCTGAAAGCTCTTGCTGCTCCTCATCTCCCACTGGTAACCTCTCAAACGAACCACAAACACTTGGGCTCTCAACTTGTTTAGCCTACTAAAACTTCCAACGTACACAGCCTCTCCTGCTCAATCTGGCCAAAATTCAACACCGAAATTGCGAACGTCCAGCGATTGCTCCTACACTAAAGGTGCCAGCCCTGAAAGCTCTTGCTGGTCCTCATCTCCCACTGGTAACCTCTCAAACGAACCACAAACACTTGGGCTCTGAACTTGTTTAGCCTACTAAAACTTCCAACGTACACAGCCTCTCCTGCTCAATCTGGCCAAAATTCACCAACGAAATTGCGAACGTCCAGCGATTGCTCCTACACTAAAGGTGCCAGCCCTGAAAGCTCTTGCTGCTCCTCATCTCCCACTGGTAACCTCTCAAACGAACCACAAACACTTGGCCTCTGAACTTGTTTAGCCTACTAAAACTTCCAACGTACACAGCCTCTCCTGCTCAATCTGGCCAGAGCTCAACACCGAAATTGCGAACGTCCAGCGATTGCTCCTACACTAAAGGTGCCAGCCCTGAAAGCTCTTGCTGCTCCTCATCTCCCACTGGTAACCTCTCAAACGAACCACAAACACTTGGCCTCTGAACTTGTTTAGCCTACTAAAACTTCCAACCTACACAGCCTCTCCTGCTCAATCTGGCCAGAGCTCAACACCGAAATTGCGAACGTCCAGCGATTGCTCCTACACTAAAGGTGCCAGCCCTGAAAGCTCTTGCTGGTCCTCATCTCCCACTGGTAACCTCTCAAACGAACCACAAACACTTGGCCTCTGAACTTGTTTAGCCTACTAAAACTTCCAACGTACACAGCCTCTCCTGCTCAATCTGGCCAAAATTCAACACCGAAATTGCGAACGTCCAGCGATTGCTCCTACACTAAAGGTGCCAGCCCTGAAAGCTCTTGCTGGTCCTCATCTCCCACTGGTAACCTCTCAAACGAACCACAAACACTTGGCCTCTGAACTTGTTTAGCCTACTAAAACTTCCAACGTACACAGCCTCTCCTGCTCAATCTGGCCAAAATTCACCAACGAAATTGTGAACGTCCAGCGATTGCTCCTACACTAAAGGTGCCAGCCCTGAAAGCTCTTGCTGCTCCTCATCTCCCACTGGTAACCTCTCCAACGAACTACAAACACTTGGGCTCTGAACTTGTTTAGCCTACTAAAACTTCCAACGTACACAGCCTCTCCTGCTCAATCTGGCCAGAGCTCAACACCGAAATTGCGAACGTCCAGCGATTGCTCCTACACTAAAGGTGCCAGCCCTGAAAGCTCTTGCTGGTCCTCATCTCCCACTGGTAACCTCTCAAACGAACCACAAACACTTGGCCTCTGAACTTGTTTAGCCTACTAAAACTTCCAACGTACACAGCCTCTCCTGCTCAATCTGGCCAAAATTCACCAACGAGATTGCGAACGTCCAGCGATTGCTCCTACACTAATGGTGCCAGCCCTGAAAGCTCTTGCTGCTCCTCATCTCCCACTGGTAACCTCTCAAACGAACCACAAACACTTGGCCTCTGAACTTGTTTAGCCTACTAAAACTTCCAACGTACACAGCCTCTCCTGCTCAATCTGGCCAAAATTCACCAACGAAATTGCGAACGTCCAGCGATTGCTCCTACACTAAAGGTGCCAGCCCTGAAAGCTCTTGCTGCTCCTCATCTCCCACTGGTAACCTCTCAAACGAACCACAAACACTTGGGCTCTCAACTTGTTTAGCCTACTAAAACTTCCAACGTACACAGCCTCTCCTGCTCAATCTGGCCAGAGCTCAACACCGAAATTGCGAACGTCCAGCGATTGCTCCTACACTAAAGGTGCCAGCCCTGAAAGCTCTTGCTGGTCCTCATCTCCCACTGGTAACCTCTCAAACGAACCACAAACACTTGGCCTCTGAACTTGTTTAGCCTACTAAAACTTCCAACGTACACAGCCTCTCCTGCTCAATCTGGCCAGAGCTCAACACCGAAATTGCGAACGTCCAGCGATTGCTCCTACACTAATGGTGCCAGCCCTGAAAGCTCTTGCTGGTCCTCATCTCCCACTGGTAACCTCTCAAACGAACCACAAACACTTGGGCTCTGAACTTGTTTAGCCTACTAAAACTTCCAACGTACACAGCCTCTCCTGCTCAATCTGGCCAAAATTCACCAACGAAATTGTGAACGTCCAGCGATTGCTCCTACACTAAAGGTGCCAGCCCTGAAAGCTCTTGCTGCTCCTCATCTCCCACTGGTAACCTCTCCAACGAACTACAAACACTTGGGCTCTGAACTTGTTTAGCCTACTAAAACTTCCAACGTACACAGCCTCTCCTGCTCAATCTGGCCAGAGCTCAACACCGAAATTGCGAACGTCCAGCGATTGCTCCTACACTAAAGGTGCCAGCCCTGAAAGCTCTTGCTGGTCCTCATCTCCCACTGGTCACCTCTCAAATGAACCACAAACACTTGGCCTCTGAACTTGTTTAGCCTACTAAAACTTCCAACGTACACAGCCTCTCCTGCTCAATCTGGCCAGAGCTCAACACCGAAATTGCGAACGTCCAGCGATTGCTCCTACACTAAAGGTGCCAGCCCTGAAAGCTCTTGCTGGTCCTCATCTCCCACTGGTAACCTCTCAAACGAACCACAAACACTTGGCCTCTGAACTTGTTTAGCCTACTAAAACTTCCAACGTACACAGCCTCTCCTGCTCAATCTGGCCAAAATTCACCAACGAGATTGCGAACGTCCAGCGATTGCTCCTACACTAATGGTGCCAGCCCTGAAAGCTCTTGCTGGTCCTCATCTCCCACTGGTAACCTCTCAAACGAACCACAAACACTTGGCCTCTGAACTTGTTTAGCCTACTAAAACTTCCAACGTACACAGCCTCTCCTGCTCAAACTGGCCAAAATTCACCAACGAAATTGCGAACGTCCAGCGATTGCTCCTACACTAAAGGTGCCAGCCCTGAAAGCTCTTGCTGCTCCTCATCTCCCACTGGTAACCTCTCAAACGAACCACAAACACTTGGGCTCTCAACTTGTTTAGCCTACTAAAACTTCCAACGTACACAGCCTCTCCTGCTCAATCTGGCCAGAGCTCAACACCGAAATTGCGAACGTCCAGCGATTGCTCCTACACTAAAGGTGCCAGCCCTGAAAGCTCTTGCTGGTCCTCATCTCCCACTGGTAACCTCTCAAACGAACCACAAACACTTGGGCTCTCAACTTGTTTAGCCTACTAAAACTTCCAACGTACACAGCCTCTCCTGCTCAATCTGGCCAAAATTCAACACCGAAATTGCGAAAGTCCAGCGATTGCTCCTACACTAAAGGTGCCAGCCCTGAAAGCTCTTGCTGGTCCTCATCTCCCACTGGTAACCTCTCAAACGAACCACAAACACTTGGGCTCTGAACTTGTTTAGCCTACTAAAACTTCCAACGTACACAGCCTCTCCTGCTCAATCTGGCCAAAATTCACCAACGAAATTGTGAACGTCCAGCGATTGCTCCTACACTAAAGGTGCCAGCCCTGAAAGCTCTTGCTGCTCCTCATCTCCCACTGGTAACCTCTCCAACGAACTACAAACACTTGGGCTCTGAACTTGTTTAGCCTACTAAAACTTCCAACGTACACAGCCTCTCCTGCTCAATCTGGCCAGAGCTCAACACCGAAATTGCGAACGTCCAGCGATTGCTCCTACACTAAAGGTGCCAGCCCTGAAAGCTCTTGCTGCTCCTCATCTCCCACTGGTCACCTCTCAAATGAACCACAAACACTTGGCCTCTGAACTTGTTTAGCCTACTAAAACTTCCAACGTACACAGCCTCTCCTGCTCAATCTGGCCAGAGCTCAACACCGAAATTGCGAACGTCCAGCGATTGCTCCTACACTAAAGGTGCCAGCCCTGAAAGCTCTTGGTGGTCCTCATCTCCCACTGGTAACCTCTCAAACGAACCACAAACACTTGGCCTCTGAACTTGTTTAGCCTACTAAAACTTCCAACGTACACAGCCTCTCCTGCTCAATCTGGCCAAAATTCACCAACGAAATTGCGAACGTCCAGCGATTGCTCCTACACTAAAGGTGCCAGCCCTGAAAGCTCTTGCTGCTCCTCATCTCCCACTGGTAACCTCTCAAACGAACCACAAACACTTGGGCTCTCAACTTGTTTAGCCTACTAAAACTTCCAACCTACACAGCCTCTCCTGCTCAATCTGGCCAGAGCTCAACACCGAAATTGCGAACGTCCAGCGATTGCTCCTACACTAAAGGTGCCAGCCCTGAAAGCTCTTGCTGGTCCTCATCTCCCACTGGTAACCTCTCAAACGAACCACAAACACTTGGCCTCTGAACTTGTTTAGCCTACTAAAACTTCCAACGTACACAGCCTCTCCTGCTCAATCTGGCCAAAATTCACCAACGAAATTGTGAACGTCCAGCGATTGCTCCTACACTAAAGGTGCCAGCCCTGAAAGCTCTTGCTGCTCCTCATCTCCCACTGGTAACCTCTCCAACGAACTACAAACACTTGGGCTCTGAACTTGTTTAGCCTACTAAAACTTCCAACGTACACAGCCTCTCCTGCTCAATCTGGCCAGAGCTCAACACCGAAATTGCGAACGTCCAGCGATTGCTCCTACACTAAAGGTGCCAGCCCTGAAAGCTCTTGCTGCTCCTCATCTCCCACTGGTCACCTCTCAAATGAACCACAAACACTTGGCCTCTGAACTTGTTTAGCCTACTAAAACTTCCAACGTACACAGCCTCTCCTGCTCAATCTGGCCAGAGCTCAACACCGAAATTGCGAACGTCCAGCGATTGCTCCTACACTAAAGGTGCCAGCCCTGAAAGCTCTTGGTGGTCCTCATCTCCCACTGGTAACCTCTCAAACGAACCACAAACACTTGGCCTCTGAACTTGTTTAGCCTACTAAAACTTCCAACGTACACAGCCTCTCCTGCTCAATCTGGCCAAAATTCACCAACGAGATTGCGAACGTCCAGCGATTGCTCCTACACTAATGGTGCCAGCCCTGAAAGCTCTTGCTGGTCCTCATCTCCCACTGGTAACCTCTCAAACGAACCACAAACACTTGGCCTCTGAACTTGTTTAGCCTACTAAAACTTCCAACGTACACAGCCTCTCCTGCTCAATCTGGCCAAAATTCACCACCGAAATTGTGAACGTCCAGCGATTGCTCCTACACTAAAGGTGCCAGCCCTGAAAGCTCTTGCTGCTCCTCATCTCCCACTGGTAACCTCTCAAACGAACCACAAACACTTGGGCTCTCAACTTGTTTAGCCTACTAAAACTTCCAACCTACACAGCCTCTCCTGCTCAATCTGGCCAGAGCTCAACACCGAAATTGCGAACGTCCAGCGATTGCTCCTACACTAAAGGTGCCAGCCCTGAAAGCTCTTGCTGGTCCTCATCTCCCACTGGTAACCTCTCAAACGAACCACAAACACTTGGCCTCTGAACTTGTTTAGCCTACTAAAACTTCCAACGTACACAGCCTCTCCTGCTCAATCTGGCCAAAATTCAACACCGAAATTGCGAACGTCCAGCGATTGCTCCTACACTAATGGTGCCAGCCCTGAAAGCTCTTGCTGGTCCTCATCTCCCACTGGTAACCTCTCAAACGAACCACAAACACTTGGCCTCTGAACTTGTTTAGCCTACTAAAACTTCCAACGTACACAGCCTCTCCTGCTCAATCTGGCCAAAATTCACCAACGAAATTGTGAACGTCCAGCGATTGCTCCTACACTAAAGGTGCCAGCCCTGAAAGCTCTTGCTGCTCCTCATCTCCCACTGGTAACCTCTCCAACGAACTACAAACACTTGGCCTCTGAACTTGTTTAGCCTACTAAAACTTCCAACGTACACAGCCTCTCCTGCTCAATCTGGCCAGAGCTCAACACCGAAATTGCGAACGTCCAGCGATTGCTCCTACACTAAAGGTGCCAGCCCTGAAAGCTCTTGCTGGTCCTCATCTCCCACTGGTAACCTCTCAAACGAACCACAAACACTTGGGCTCTGAACTTGTTTAGCCTACTAAAACTTCCAACGTACACAGCCTGTCCTGCTCAATCTGGCCAGAGCTCAATACCGAAATTGCGAACGTCCAGCGATTGCTCCTACACTAAAGGTGCCAGCCCTGAAAGCTCTTGCTGGTCCTCATCTCCCACTGGTAACCTCTCAAACGAACCACAAACACTTGGCCTCTGAACTTGTTTAGCCTACTAAACCTTCCAACCTACACAGCCTCTCCTGCTCAATCTGGCCAAAATTCAACACCGAAATTGCGAACGTCCAGCGATTGCTCCTACACTAAAGGTGCCAGCCCTGAAAGCTCTTGCTGGTCCTCATCTCCCACTGGTCACCTCTCAAACGAACCACAAACACTTGGGCTCTGAACTTGTTTAGCCTACTAAAACTTCCAACGTACACAGCCTCTCCTGCTCAATCTGGCCAGAGCTCAACACCGAAATTGCGAACGTCCAGCGATTGCTCCTACACTAAAGGTGCCAGCCCTGAAAGCTCTTGCTGCTCCTCATCTCCCACTGGTAACCTCTCAAACGAACCACAAACACTTGGGCTCTGAACTTGTTTAGCCTACTAAAACTTCCAACGTACACAGCCTCTCCTGCTCAATCTGTCCAAAAATTCACCAACGAAATTGCGAACGTCCAGCGATTGCTCCTACACTAATGGTGCCAGCCCTGAAAGCTCTTGCTGGTCCTCATCTCCCACTGGTAACCTCTCAAATGAACCACAAACACTTGGGCTCTGAACTTGTTTAGCCTACTAAAACTTCCAACGTACACAGCCTCTCCTGCTCAATCTGGCCAAAATTCACCACCGAAATTGCGAACGTCCAGCGATTGCTCCTACACTAAAGGTGCCAGCCCTGAAAGCTCTTGCTGCTCCTCATCTCCCACTGGTAACCTCTCAAACGAACCACAAACACCTGGCCTCTGAACTTGTTTAGCCTACTAAAACTTCCAACGTACACAGCCTCTCCTGCTCAATCTGAAAGAGCTCAACACCGAAATTGCGAACGTCCAGCGATTGCTCCTACACTAAAGGTGCCAGCCCTGAAAGCTCTTGCTGCTCCTCATCTCCCACTGGTAACCTCTCAAACGAACCACAAACACTTGGCCTCTGAACTTGTTTAGCCTACTAAAACTTCCAACGTACACAGCCTCTCCTGCTCAATCTGGCCAGAGCTCAACACCGAAACTGCGAACGTCCAGCGATTGCTCCTACACTAAAGGTGCCAGCCCTGAAAGCTCTTGCTGGTCCTCATCTCCCACTGGTAACCTCTCAAACGAACCACAAACACTTGGCCTCTGAACTTGTTTAGCCTACTAAAACTTCCAATGTACACAGTCTCTCCTGCTCAATCTGGCCAGAGCTCAACACCGAAATTGCACACGTCCAGGGATTGCTCCTACACTAAAGGTGCCAGCCCTGAAAGCTCTTGCTGGTCCTCATCTCCCACTGGTAACCTCTCAAACACAACACAAACACTTGGGCTTCGAACTTGTTTAGCCTACTAAAACTTCCAACGTACACAGCCTCTCCTGCTCAATCTGGCCAGAGCTCAACACCGAAATTGCAAACGACCAGCGATTGCTCCTACACTAAAGGTGCCAGCCCTGAAAGCTCTTGCTGGTCCTCATCTCCCACTGGTAACCTCTCAAACGAACCACAAACACTTGGCCTCTGAACTTGTTTAGCCTACTAAAACTTCCAACGTACACAGCCTCTCCTGCTCAATCTGGCCAAAATTCACCAACGAGACTGCGAACGTCCAGCGATTGCTCCTACACTAATGGTGCCAGCCCTGAAAGCTCTTGCTGGTCCTCATCTCCCACTGGTAACCTCTCAAACGAACCACAAACACTTGGCCTCTGAACTTGTTTAGCCTACTAAAACTTCCAACGTACACTCCCTCTCCTGCTCAATCTGGCCAGAGCTCAACACCGAAATTGCCAACGTCCAGCGATTGCTCCTACACTAAAGGTGCCAGCCCTGAAAGCTCTTGCTGGTCCTCATCTCCCACTGGTAACCTCTCAAACGAACCACAAACACTTGGCCTCTGAACTTGTTTAGCCTACTAAAACTTCCAACCTACACAGCCTCTCCTGCTCAATCTGGCCAGAGCTCAACACCGAAATTGCGAACGTCCAGCGATTGCTCCTACACTAAAGGTGCCAGCCCTGAAAGCTCTTGCTGGTCCTCATCTCCCACTGGTAACCTCTCAAACGAACCACAAACACTTGGCCTCTGAACTTGTTTAGCCTACTAAAACTTCCAACGTACACAGCCTCTCCTGCTCAATCTGGCCAAAATTCAACACCGAAATTGCGAACGTCCAGCGATTGCTCCTACACTAATGGTGCCAGCCCTGAAAGCTCTTGCTGGTCCTCATCTCCCACTGGTAACCTCTCAAACGAACCACAAACACTTGGCCTCTGAACTTGTTTAGCCTACTAAAACTTCCAACGTACACAGCCTCTCCTGCTCAATCTGGCCAAAATTCACCAACGAAATTGCGAACGTCCAGCGATTGCTCCTACACTAAAGGTGCCAGCCCTGAAAGCTCTTGCTGCTCCTCATCTCCCACTGGTAACCTCTCCAACGAACTACAAACACTTGGGCTCTGAACTTGTTTAGCCTACTAAAACTTCCAACGTACACAGCCTCTCCTGCTCAATCTGGCCAGAGCTCAACACCGAAATTGCGAACGTCCAGCGATTGCTCCTACACTAAAGGTGCCAGCCCTGAAAGCTCTTGCTGGTCCTCATCTCCCACTGGTAACCTCTCCAACGAACTACAAACACTTGGGCTCTGAACTTGTTTAGCCTACTAAAACTTCCAACGTACACAGCCTCTCCTGCTCAATCTGGCCAAAATTCACCAACGAGATTGCGAACGTCCAGCGATTGCTCCTACACTAATGGTGCCAGCCCTGAAAGCTCTTGCTGGTCCTCATCTCCCACTGGTAACCTCTCAAACGAACCACAAACACTTGGGCTCTGAACTTGTTTAGCCTACTAAAACTTCCAACCTACACAGCCTCTCCTGCTCAATCTGGCCAAAATTCACCAACGAAATTGCGAACGTCCAGCGATTGCTCCTACACTAAAGGTGCCAGCCCTGAAAGCTCTTGCTGCTCCTCATCTCCCACTGGTAACCTCTCAAACGAACCACAAACACTTGGGCTCTCAACTTGTTTAGCCTACTAAAACTTCCAACCTACACAGCCTCTCCTGCTCAATCTGGCCAGAGCTCAACACCGAAATTGCGAACGTCCAGCGATTGCTCCTACACTAAAGGTGCCAGCCCTGAAAGCTCTTGCTGGTCCTCATCTCCCACTGGTAACCTCTCAAACGAACCACAAACACTTGGCCTCTGAACTTGTTTAGCCTACTAAAACTTCCAACGTACACAGCCTCTCCTGCTCAATCTAGCCAGAGCTCAACACCGAAACTGCGAAAGTCCAGCGATTGCTCCTACACTAAAGGTGCCAGCCCTGAAAGCTCTTGCTGGTCCTCATCTCCCACTGGTAACCTCTCAAAACGAACCACAAACACTTGGCCTCTGAACTTGTTTAGCCTACTAAAACTTCCAATGTACACAGCCTCTCCTGCTCAATCTGGCCAGAGCTCAACACCGAAATTGCGAACGTCCAGGGATTGCTCCTACACTAAAGGTGCCAGCCCTGAAAGCTCTTGCTGGTCCTCATCTCCCACTGGTAACCTCTCAAACACAACACAAACACTTGGGCTCTGAACTTGTTTAGCCTACTAAAACTTCCAACGTACACAGCCTCTCCTGCTCAATCTGGCCAGAGCTCAACACCGAAATTGCAAACGACCAGCGATTGCTCCTACACTAAAGGTGCCAGCCCTGAAAGCTCTTGCTGCTCCTCATCTCCCACTGCTAACCTCTCAAACGAACCACAAACACTTGGCCTCTGAACTTGTTTAGCCTACTAAAACTTCCAACGTACACAGCCTCTCCTGCTCAATCTGGCCAAAATTCACCAACGAGACTGCGAACGTCCAGCGATTGCTCCTACACTAATGGTGCCAGCCCTGAAAGCTCTTGCTGGTCCTCATCTCCCACTGGTAACCTCTCAAACGAACCACAAACACTTGGCCTCTGAACTTGTTTAGCCTACTAAAACTTCCAACGTACACAGCCTCTCCTGCTCAATCTGGCCAAAATTCACCAACGAAATTGCGAACGTCCAGCGATTGCTCCTACACTAAAGGTGCCAGCCCTGAAAGCTCTTGCTGCTCCTCATCTCCCACTGGTAACCTCTCAAACGAACCACAAACACTTGGCCTCTGAACTTGTTTAGCCTACTAAAACTTCCAACCTACACAGCCTCTCCTGCTCAATCTGGCCAGAGCTCAACACCGAAATTGCGAACGTCCAGCGATTGCTCCTACACTAAAGGTGCCAGCCCTGAAAGCTCTTGCTGGTCCTCATCTCCCACTGGTAACCTCTCAAACGAACCACAAACACTTGGCCTCTGAACTTGTTTAGCCTACTAAAACTTCCAACTTACACAGCCTCTCCTGCTCAATCTGGCCAAAATTCAACACCGAAATTGTGAACGTCCAGCGATTGCTCCTACACTAAAGGTGCCAGCCCTGAAAGCTCTTGCTGCTCCTCATCTCCCACTGGTAACCTCTCCAACGAACTACAAACACTTGGGCTCTGAACTTGTTTAGCCTACTAAAACTTCCAACGTACACAGCCTCTCCTGCTCAATCTGGCCAGAGCTCAACACCGAAATTGCGAACGTCCAGCGATTGCTCCTACACTAAAGGTGCCAGCCCTGAAAGCTCTTGCTGGTCCTCATCTCCCACTGGTAACCTCTCAAACGAACCACAAACACTTGGCCTCTGAACTTGTTTAGCCTACTAAAACTTCCAACGTACACAGCCTCTCCTGCTCAATCTGGCCAAAATTCACCAACGAGATTGCGAACGTCCAGCGATTGCTCCTACACTAAAGGTGCCAGCCCTGAAAGCTCTTGCTGCTCCTCATCTCCCACTGGTAACCTCTCAAACGAACCACAAACACTTGGGCTCTGAACTTGTTTAGCCTACTAAAACTTCCAACGTACACAGCCTCTCCTGCTCAATCTGGCCAAAATTCACCAACGAAATTGCGAACGTCCAGCGATTGCTCCTACACTAAAGGTGCCAGCCCTGAAAGCTCTTGCTGCTCCTCATCTCCCACTGGTAACCTCTCAAACGAACCACAAACACTTGGGCTCTCAACTTGTTTAGCCTACTAAAACTTCCAACCTACACAGCCTCTCCTGCTCAATCTGGCCAGAGCTCAACACCGAAATTGCGAACGTCCAGCGATTGCTCCTACACTAAAGGTGCCAGCCCTGAAAGCTCTTGCTGCTCCTCATCTCCCACTGCTAACCTCTCAAACGAACCACAAACACTTGGCCTCTGAACTTGTTTAGCCTACTAAAACTTCCAACGTACACAGCCTCTCCTGCTCAATCTGGCCAAAATTCAACACCGAAATTGCGAACGTCCAGCGATTGCTCCTACACTAATGGTGCCAGCCCTGAAAGCTCTTGCTGGTCCTCATCTCCCACTGGTAACCTCTCAAACGAACCACAAACACTTGGGCTCTGAACTTGTTTAGCCTACTAAAACTTCCAACGTACACAGCCTCTCCTGCTCAATCTGGCCAAAATTCACCAACGAAATTGTGAACGTCCAGCGATTGCTCCTACACTAAAGGTGCCAGCCCTGAAAGCTCTTGCTGCTCCTCATCTCCCACTGGTAACCTCTCCAACGAACTACAAACACTTGGGCTCTGAACTTGTTTAGCCTACTAAAACTTCCAACGTACACAGCCTCTCCTGCTCAATCTGGCCAGAGCTCAACACCGAAATTGCGAACGTCCAGCGATTGCTCCTACACTAAAGGTGCCAGCCCTGAAAGCTCTTGCTGGTCCTCATCTCCCACTGGTAACCTCTCAAACGAACCACAAACACTTGGCCTCTGAACTTGTTTAGCCTACTAAAACTTCCAACGTACACAGCCTGTCCTGCTCAATCTGGCCAGAGCTCAACACCGAAATTGCGAACGTCCAGCGATTGCTCCTACACTAAAGGTGCCAGCCCTGAAAGCTCTTGCTGGTCCTCATCTCCCACTGGTAACCTCTCAAACGAACCACAAACACTTGGCCTCTGAACTTGTTTAGCCTACTAAAACTTCCAACGTACACAGCCTCTCCTGCTCAATCTGGCCAAAATTCACCACCGAAATTGCGAACGTCCAGCGATTGCTCCTACACTAAAGGTGCCAGCCCTGAAAGCTCTTGCTGGTCCTCATCTCCCACTGGTAACCTCTCAAACGAACCACAAACACCTGGCCTCTGAACTTGTTTAGCCTACTAAAACTTCCAACGTACACAGCCTCTCCTGCTCAATCTGGCCAGAGCTCAACACCGAAATTGCGAACGTCCAGCGATTGCTCCTACACTAAAGGTGCCAGCCCTGAAAGCTCTTGCTGCTCCTCATCTCCCACTGCTAACCTCTCAAACGAACCACAAACACTTGGGCTCTGAACTTGTTTAGCCTACTAAAACTTCCAACGTACACAGCCTCTCCTGCTCAATCTGGCCAGAGCTCAACACCGAAACTGCGAACGTCCAGCGATTGCTCCTACACTAAAGGTGCCAGCCCTGAAAGCTCTTGCTGGTCCTCATCTCCCACTGGTAACCTCTCAAACGAACCACAAACACTTGGCCTCTGAACTTGTTTAGCCTACTAAAACTTCCAACGTACACAGCCTCTCCTGCTCAATCTGGCCAGAGCTCAACACCGAAATTGCGAACGTCCAGGATTGCTCCTACACTAAAGGTGCCAGCCCTGAAAGCTCTTGCTGGTCCTCATCTCCCACTGCTAACCTCTCAAACGAACCACAAACACTTGGCCTCTGAACTTGTTTAGCCTACTAAAACTTCCAACGTACACAGCTCTCCTGCTCAATCTGGCCAGAGCTCAACACCGAAACTGCGAACGTCCAGCGATTGCTCCTACACTAAAGGTGCCAGCCCTGAAAGCTCTTGCTGGTCCTCATCTCCCACTGGTAACCTCTCAAACGAACCACAAACACTTGGCCTCTGAACTTGTTTAGCCTACTAAAACTTCCAACGTACACAAGCCTCTCCTGCCTCAATCTGGCCAGAGCTCAACACCGAAATTGCGAACGTCCAGGGATTGCTCCTACACTAAAGGTGCCAGCCCTGAAAGCTCTTGCTGGTCCTCATCTCCCACTGGTAACCTCTCAAACACAACACAAACACTTGGGCTTCGAACTTGTTAGCCTACTAAAACTTCCAACGTACACAGCCTCTCCTGCTCAATCTGGCCAGAGCTCAACACCGAAATTGCAAACGACCAGCGATTGCTCCTACACTAAAGGTGCCAGCCTGAAAGCTCTTGCTGGTCCTCATCTCCCACTGGTAACCTCTCAAACGAACCACAAACACTTGGCCTCTGAACTTGTTTAGCCTACTAAAACTTCCAACGTACACTGCCTCTCCTGCTCAATCTGGCCAAATTCAACACCGAAATTGCGAACGTCCAGCGATTGCTCCTACACTAAAGGTGCCAGCCCTGAAAGCTCTTGCTGGTCCTCATCTCCCACTGGTAACCTCTCAAACGAACCACAAACACTTGGGCTCTGAACTTGTTTAGCCTACTAAAACTTCCAACGTACACAGCCTGTCCTGCTCAATCTGGCCAAAATTCAACACCGAAATTGCCAACGTCCAGCGATTGCTCCTACACTAAAGGTGCCAGCCCTGAAAGCTCTTGCTGGTCCTCATCTCCCACTGGTAACCTCTCAAACGAACCCACAAACACTTGGCCTCCTGAACTAGTTTAGCCTACTAAAACTTCCAACTTACACAGCCTCTCCTGCTCAATCTGGCCAAAATTCAACACCGAAATTGCGAACGTCCAGCGATTGCTCCTACACTAAAGGTGCCAGCCCTGAAAGCTCTTGCTGGTCCTCATCTCCCACTGGTAACCTCTCAAACGAACCACAAACACTTGGGCTCTGAACTTGTTTAGCCTACTAAAACTTCCAACGTACACAGCCTCTCCTGCTCAATCTGGCCAAAATTCACCAACGAAATTGTGAACGTCCAGCGATTGCTCCTACACTAAAGGTGCCAGCCCTGAAAGCTCTTGCTGCTCCTCATCTCCCACTGTAACCTCTCCAACGAACTACAACACTTGGGCTCTGAACTTGTTTAGCCTACTAAAACTTCCAACGTACACAGCCTCTCCTGCTCAATCTGGCCAGAGCTCAACACCGAAATTGCGAACGTCCAGCGATTGCTCTACACTAAAGGTGCCAGCCCTGAAAGCTCTTGCTGGTCCTCATCTCCCACTGGTAACCTCTCAAACGAACCACAAACACTTGCCTCTGAACTTGTTTAGCCTACTAAAACTTCCAACGTACACAGCCTCTCCTGCTCAATCTGGCCAAAATTCACCAACGAGATTGCGAACGACCAGCGATTGCTCCTACACTAATGGTGCCAGACCTGAAAGCTCTTGCTGCTCCTCATCTCCCACTGGTAACCTCTCAAACGAACCCACAAACACTTGGGCTCTGAACTTGGTTTAGCCTACTAAAACTTCCAACGTACACAGCCTCTCCTGCTCAATCTGGCCAAAATTCACCAACGAAATTGCGACGTCCAGCGATTGCTCCTACACTAAAGGTGCCAGCCCTGAAGCTCTTGCTGCTCCTCATCTCCCACTGCTAACCTCTCAAACGAACCACAAACACTTGGGCTCTCACTTGTTTAGCCTACTAAAACTTCCAACCTACACAGCCTCTCCTGCTCAATCCTGGCCAGAGCTCAACACCGAAATTGCGAACGTCCAGCGATTGCTCCTACACTAAAGGTGCCAGCCCTGAAAGCTCTTGCTGCTCCTCATCTCCCACTGCTAACCTCTCAAACGAACCACAAAACACTTGGCCTCTGAACTTGTTTAGCCTACTAAAACTTCCAACGTACACAGCCTCTCCTGCTCAATCTGGCCAAAATTCAACACCGAAATTGCGAACGTCCAGCAGATTGCTCCTACACTAATGGTGCCAGCCCTGAAAGCTCTTGCTGGTCCTCATCTCCCACTGGTAACCTCTCAAACGAACCACAAACACTTGGGCTCTGAACTTGTTTAGCCTACTAAAACTTCCAACGTACACAGGCCTCTCCTGCTCAATCTGCCAAAATTCACCAACGAAATTGTGAACGTCCAGCGATTGCTCCTACACTAAAGGTGCCAGCCCTGAAAGCTCCTTTGCTGGTCCTCATCTCCCACTGGTAACCTCTCCAACGAACTACAAACACTTGGGCTCTTGAACTTGTTTAGCCTACTAAAACTTCCAACGTACACAGCCTCTCCTGCTCAATCTGGCCAGAGCTCAACACCGAAATTGCGAACGTCCAGCGATTGCTCCTACACTAAAGGTGCCCAGCCCTGAAAGCTCTTGCTGGTCCTCATCTCCCACTGGTAACCTCTCAAACGAACCCCAAACACTTGGCCTCTGAACTTGTTTAGCCTACTAAAACTTCCAACGTACACAGCCTGTCCTGCTCAATCTGGCCAGAGCTCAAACACCGAATTGCGAACGTCCAGCGATTGCTCCTACACTAAAGGTGCCAGCCCTGAAAGCTCTTGCTGGTCCTCATCTCCCACTGGTAACCTCTCAAACGAACCACAAACACTTGGCCTCTGAACTTGTTTAGCCTACTAAACCTTCCAACTACACAGCATCTCCTGCTCAACTGGCCAAAATTCAACACCGAAATTGCGAACGTCCAGCGATTGCTCCTACACTAAAGTGCCAGCCCTGAAAGCTCTTGCTGGTCCTCATCTCCCACTGGTAACCTCTCAAACGAACCACAAACACTTGGCCTCTGAACTTGTTTAGCCTACTAAAACTTCCAACGTACACAGCCTCTCCTGCTCAATCTGGCCAGAGCTCAACACCGAAATTGCGAACGTCCAGCGATTGCTCCTACACTAAAGGTGCCAGCCCTGAAAGCTCTTGCTGCTCCTCATCTCCCACTGGTAACCTCTCAAACGAACCACAAACACTTGGCCTCTGAACTTGTTTAGCCTACTAAAACTTCCAACGTACACAGCCTCTCCTGCTCAATCTGGCCAAAAATTCACCACCGAAATTGCGAACGTCCAGCGATTGCTCCTACACTAAAGGTGCCAGCCCTGAAAGCTCTTGCTGGTCCTCATCTCCCACTGGTAACCTCTCAAACGAACCACAAACACCTGGCCTCTGAACTTGTTTAGCCTACTAAAACTTCCAACGTACACAGCCTCTCCTGCTCAATCTGGCCAGAGCTCAACACCGAAATTGCGAACGTCCAGCGATTGCTCCTACACTAAAGGTGCCAGCCCTGAAAGCTCTTGCTGCTCCTCATCTCCCACTGGTCACCTCTCAAACGAACCACAAACACTTGGCCTCTGAACTTGTTTAGCCTACTAAAACTTCCAACGTACACAGCCTCTCCTGCTCAATCTGGCCAGAGCTCAACACCGAAACTGCGAACGTCCAGCGATTGCTCCTACACTAAAGGTGCCAGCCCTGAAAGCTCTTGCTGGTCCTCATCTCCCACTGGTAACCTCTCAAACGAACCACAAACACTTGGGCTCTGAACTTGTTTAGCCTACTAAAACTTCCAACGTACACAGCCTCTCCTGCTCAATCTGGCCAGAGCTCAACACCGAAATTGCGAACGTCCAGGGATTGCTCCTACACTAAAGGTGCCAGCCCTGAAAGCTCTTGCTGCTCCTCATCTCCCACTGCTAACCTCTCAAACGAACCACAAACACTTGGCCTCTGAACTTGTTTAGCCTACTAAAACTTCCAACGTACACAGCCTCTCCTGCTCAATCTGGCCAGAGCTCAACACCGAAACTGCGAACGTCCAGCGATTGCTCCTACACTAAAGGTGCCAGCCCTGAAAGCTCTTGCTGGTCCTCATCTCCCACTGGTAACCTCTCAAACGAACCACAAACACTTGGGCTCTGAACTTGTTTAGCCTACTAAAACTTCCAACGTACACAGCCTCTCCTGCTCAATCTGGCCAGAGCTCAACACCGAAATTGCGAACGTCCAGCGATTGCTCCTACACTAAAGGTGCCAGCCCTGAAAGCTCTTGCTGGTCCTCATCTCCCACTGGTAACCTCTCAAACACAACACAAACACTTGGGCTTCGAACTTGTTTAGCCTACTAAAACTTCCAACGTACACAGCCTCTCCTGCTCAATCTGGCCAGAGCTCAACACCGAAATTGCAAACGACCAGCGATTGCTCCTACACTAAAGGTGCCAGCCCTGAAAGCTCTTGCTGGTCCTCATCTCCCACTGGTAACCTCTCAAACGAACCACAAACACTTGGCCTCTGAACTTGTTTAGCCTACTAAAACTTCCAACGTACACAGCCTCTCCTGCTCAATCTGGCCAAAATTCACCACCGAAATTGCGAACGTCCAGCGATTGCTCCTACACTAAAGGTGCCAGCCCTGAAAGCTCTTGCTGGTCCTCATCTCCCACTGGTAACCTCTCAAACGAACCACAAACACTTGGCCTCTGAACTTGTTTAGCCTACTAAAACTTCCAACGTACACTGCCTCTCCTGCTCAATCTGGCCAAAATTCAACACCGAAATTGCGAACGTCCAGCGATTGCTCCTACACTAATGGTGCCAGCCCTGAAAGCTCTTGCTGGTCCTCATCTCCCACTGGTAACCTCTCAAACGAACCACAAACACTTGGGCTCTGAACTTGTTTAGCCTACTAAAACTTCCAACGTACACAGCCTGTCCTGCTCAATCTGGCCAAAATTCAACACCGAAATTGCCAACGTCCAGCGATTGCTCCTACACTAAAGGTGCCAGCCCTGAAAGCTCTTGCTGGTCCTCATCTCCCACTGGTAACCTCTCAAACGAACCACAAACACTTGGCCTCTGAACTTGTTTAGCCCTACTAAAACTTCCAACGTACACAGCCTCTCCTGCTCAATCTGGCCAGAGCTCAACACCGAAATTGCGAACGTCCAGCGATTGCTCCTACACTAAAGGTGCCAGCCCTGAAAGCTCTTGCTGCTCCTCATCTCCCACTGCTAACCTCTCAAACGAACCACAAACACTTGGGCTCTGAACTTGTTTAGCCTACTAAAACTTCCAACGTACACAGCCTCTCCTGCTCAATCTGGCCAAAATTCACCACCGAAATTGCGAACGTCCAGCGATTGCTCCTACACTAAAGGTGCCAGCCCTGAAAGCTCTTGCTGGTCCTCATCTCCCACTGGTAACCTCTCAAACGAACCACAAACACCTGGCCTCTGAACTTGTTTAGCCTACTAAAACTTCCAACGTACACAGCCTCTCCTGCTCAATCTGGCCAGAGCTCAACACCGAAATTGCGAACGTCCAGCGATTGCTCCTACACTAAACGTGCCAGCCCTGAAAGCTCTTGCTGCTCCTCATCTCCCACTGCTAACCTCTCAAACGAACCACAAACACTTGGCCTCTGAACTTGTTTAGCCTACTAAAACTTCCAACGTACACAGCCTCTCCTGCTCAATCTGGCCAGAGCTCAACACCGAAACTGCGAACGTCCAGCGATTGCTCCTACACTAAAGGTGCCAGCCCTGAAAGCTCTTGCTGGTCCTCATCTCCCACTGGTAACCTCTCAAACGAACCACAAACACTTGGCCTCTGAACTTGTTTAGCCTACTAAAACTTCCAACGTACACAGCCTCTCCTGCTCAATCTGGCCAGAGCTCAACACCGAAATTGCGAACGTCCAGGGATTGCTCCTACACTAAAGGTGCCAGCCCTGAAAGCTCTTGCTGGTCCTCATCTCCCACTGGTAACCTCTCAAACACAACACAAACACTTGGGCTTCGAACTTGTTTAGCCTACTAAAACTTCCAACGTACACAGCCTCTCCTGCTCAATCTGGCCAGAGCTCAACACCGAAATTGCGAACGTCCAGCGATTGCTCCTACACTAAACGTGCCAGCCCTGAAAGCTCTTGCTGCTCCTCATCTCCCACTGCTAACCTCTCAAACGAACCCACAAACACTTGGCCTCTGAACTTGTTTAGCCTACTAAAACTTCCAACGTACACAGCCTCTCCTGCTCAATCTGGCCAGAGCTCAACACCGAAACTGCGAACGTCCAGCGATTGCTCCTACACTAAAGGTGCCAGCCCTGAAAGCTCTTGCTGGTCCTCATCTCCCACTGGTAACCTCTCAAACGAACCACAAACACTTGGCCTCTGAACTTGTTTAGCCTACTAAAACTTCCAACGTACACAGCCTCTCCTGCTCAAACTGGCCAGAGCTCAACACCGAAATTGCGAACGTCCAGGGATTGCTCCTACACTAAAGGTGCCAGCCCTGAAAGCTCTTGCTGGTCCTCATCTCCCACTGGTAACCTCTCAAACACAACACAAACACTTGGGCTTCGAACTTGTTTAGCCTACTAAAACTTCCAACGTACACAGCCTCTCCTGCTCAATCTGGCCAGAGCTCAACACCGAAATTGCAAACGACCAGCGATTGCTCCTACACTAAAGGTGCCAGCCCTGAAAGCTCTTGCTGCTCCTCATCTCCCACTGGTAACCTCTCAAACGAACCACAAACACTTGGCCTCTGAACTTGTTTAGCCTACTAAAACTTCCAACGTACACAGCCTCTCCTGCTCAATCTGGCCAGAGCTCAACACCGAAATTGCGAACGTCCAGCGATTGCTCCTACACTAATGGTGCCAGCCCTGAAAGCTCTTGCTGGTCCTCATCTCCCACTGGTAACCTCTCAAACGAACACAAACACTTGGCCTCTGAACTTGTTTAGCCTACTAAAACTTCCAACGTACACAGCCTCTCCTGCTCAATCTGGCCAGAGCTCAACACCGAAATTGCGAACGTCCAGCGATTGCTCCTACACTAATGGTGCCAGCCCTGAAAGCTCTTGCTGGTCCTCATCTCCCACTGGTAACCTCTCAAACGAACCACAAACACTTGGCCTCTGAACTTGTTTAGCCTACTAAAACTTCCAACGTACACAGCCTCTCCTGCTCAATCTGGCCAGAGCTCAACACCGAAATTGCACACGTCCAGCGATTGCTCCTACACTAAAGGTGCCAGCCCTGAAAGCTCTTGCTGGTCCTCATCTCCCACTGGTAACCTCTCAAACGAACCACAAACACTTGGCCTCTGAACTTGTTTAGCCTACTAAAACTTCCAACGTACACAGCCTCTCCTGCTCAATCTGGCCAGAGCTCAACACCGAAACTGCGAACGTCCAGGGATTGCTCCTACACTAAAGGTGCCAGCCCTGAAAGCTCTTGCTGGTCCTCATCTCCCACTGGTAACCTCTCAAACACAACACAAACACTTGGGCTTCGAACTTGTTTAGCCTTCTAAAACTTCCAACGTACACAGCCTCTCCTGCTCAATCTGGCCAGAGCTCAACACCGAAATTGCAAACGACCAGCGATTGCTCCTACACTAAAGGTGCCAGCCCTGAAAGCTCTTGCTGGTCCTCATCTCCCACTGGTAACCTCTCAAACGAACCACAAACACTTGGCCTCTGAACTTGTTTAGCCTACTAAAACTTCCAACGTACACAGCCTCTCCTGCTCAATCTGGCCAAAATTCACCACCGAAATTGCGAACGTCCAGCGATTGCTCCTACACTAAAGGTGCCAGCCCTGAAAGCTCTTGCTGGTCCTCATCTCCCACTGGTAACCTCTCAAACGAACCACAAACACTTGGCCTCTGAACTTGTTTAGCCTACTAAAACTTCCAACGTACACAGCCTCTCCTGCTCAATCTGGCCAAAATTCAACACCGAAATTGCGAACGTCCAGCGATTGCTCCTACACTAATGGTGCCAGCCCTGAAAGCTCTTGCTGGTCCTCATCTCCCACTGGTAACCTCTCAAACGAACCACAAACACTTGGCTCTGAACTTGTTTAGCCTACTAAAACTTCCAACGTACACAGCCTCTCCTGCTCAATCTGGCCAAAATTCAACACCGAAATTGCCAACGTCCAGCGATTGCTCCTACACTAAAGGTGCCAGCCCTGAAAGCTCTTGCTGGTCCTCATCTCCCACTGGTAACCTCTCAAACGAACCACAAACACTTGGCCTCTGAACTTGTTTAGCCTACTAAAACTTCCAACGTACACAGCCTCTCCTGCTCAATCTGGCCAGAGCTCAACACCGAAACTGCGAACGTCCAGCGATTGCTCCTACACTAAAGGTGCCAGCCCTGAAAGCTCTTGCTGGTCCTCATCTCCCACTGCTAACCTCTCAAACGAACCACAAACACTTGGCCTCTGAACTTGTTTAGCCTACTAAAACTTCCAACGTACACAGCCTCTCCTGCTCAATCTGGCCAAAATTCACCACCGAAATTGCGAACGTCCAGCGATTGCTCCTACACTAAAGGTGCCAGCCCTGAAAGCTCTTGCTGGTCCTCATCTCCCACTGGTAACCTCTCAAACGAATCACAAACACCTGGCCTCTGAACTTGTTTAGCCTACTAAAACTTCCAACGTACACAGCCTCTCCTGCTCAATCTGGCCAGAGCTCAACACCGAAACTGCGAACGTCCAGCGATTGCTCCTACACTAAAGGTGCCAGCCCTGAAAGCTCTTGCTGCTCCTCATCTCCCACTGCTAACCTCTCAAACGAACCACAAACACTTGGCCTCTGAACTTGTTTAGCCTACTAAAACTTCCAACGTACACAGCCTCTCCTGCTCAATCTGGCCAGAGCTCAACACCGAAACTGCGAACGTCCAGCGATTGCTCCTACACTAAAGGTGCCAGCCCTGAAAGCTCTTGCTGGTCCTCATCTCCCACTGGTAACCTCTCAAACGAACCACAAACACTTGGCCTCTGAACTTGTTTAGCCTACTAAAACTTCCAACGTACACAGCCTCTCCTGCTCAATCTGGCCAGAGCTCAACACCGAAATTGCGAACGTCCAGGGATTGCTCCTACACTAAAGGTGCCAGCCCTGAAAGCTCTTGCTGGTCCTCATCTCCCACTGGTAACCTCTCAAACACAACACAAACACTTGGGCTTCGAACTTGTTTAGCCTACTAAAACTTCCAATGTACACAGCCTCTCCTGCTCAATCTGGCCAGAGCTCAACACCGAAATTGCAAACGACCGGCGATTGCTCCTACACTAAAGGTGCCAGCCCTGAAAGCTCTTGCTGGTCCTCATCTCCCACTGGTAACCTCTCAAACGAACCACAAACACTTGGCCTCTGAACTTGTTTAGCCTACTAAAACTTCCAACGTACACAGCCTCTCCTGCTCAATCTGGCCAGAGCTCAACACCGAAATTGCGAACGTCCAGGGATTGCTCCTACACTAAAGGTGCCAGCCCTGAAAGCTCTTGCTGCTCCTCATCTCCCACTGGTAACCTCTCAAACGAACCACAAACACTTGGCCTCTGAACTTGTTTAGCCTACTAAAACTTCCAACGTACACAGCCTCTCCTGCTCAATCTGGCCAAAATTCAACACCGAAATTGCGAACGTCCAGCGATTGCTCCTACACTAAAGGTGCCAGCCCTGAAAGCTCTTGCTGGTCCTCATCTCCCACTGGTAACCTCTCAAACGAACCACAAACACTTGGCCTCTGAACTTGTTTAGCCTACTAAAACTTCCAACGTACACAGCCTCTCCTGCTCAATCTGGCCAGAGCTCAACACCGAAACTGCGAACGTCCAGCGATTGCTCCTACACTAAAGGTGCCAGCCCTGAAAGCTCTTGCTGGTCCTCATCTCCCACTGGTAACCTCTCAAACGAACCACAAACACTTGGCCTCTGAACTTGTTTAGCCTACTAAAACTTCCAACGTACACAGCCTCTCCTGCTCAATCTGGCCAGAGCTCAACACCGAAATTGCGAACGTCCAGCGATTGCTCCTACACTAAAGGTGCCAGCCCTGAAAGCTCTTGCTGGTCCTCATCTCCCACTGGTAACCTCTCAAACACAACACAAACACTTGGCTTCGAACTTGTTTAGCCTACTAAAACTTCCAACGTACACAGCCTCTCCTGCTCAATCTGGCCAGAGCTCAACACCGAAATTGCAAACGACCAGCGATTGCTCCTACACTAAAGGTGCCAGCCCTGAAAGCTCTTGCTGGTCCTCATCTCCCACTGGTAACCTCTCAAACGAACCACAAACACTTGGCCTCTGAACTTGTTTAGCCTACTAAAACTTCCAACGTACACAGCCTCTCCTGCTCAATCTGGCCAAAATTCAACACCGAAATTGCGAACGTCCAGCGATTGCTCCTACACTAAAGGTGCCAGCCCTGAAAGCTCTTGCTGCTCCTCATCTCCCACTGGTAACCTCTCAAACGAACCACAAACACTTGGCCTCTGAACTTGTTTAGCCTACTAAAACTTCCAACGTACACAGCCTCTCCTGCTCAATCTGGCCAAAATTCAACACCGAAATTGCGAACGTCAGCGATTGCTCCTACACTAATGGTGCCAGCCCTGAAAGCTCTTGCTGGTCCTCATCTCCCACTGGTAACCTCTCAAACGAACCACAAACACTTGGCCTCTGAACTTGTTTAGCCTACTAAAACTTCCAACATACACAGCCTCTCCTGCTCAATCTGGCCAAAATTCAACACCGAAATTGCCAACGTCCAGCGATTGCTCCTACACTAAAGGTGCCAGCCCTGAAAGCTCTTGCTGCTCCTCATCTCCCACTGGTAACCTCTCAAACGAACCACAAACACTTGGCCTCTGAACTTGTTTAGCCTACTAAAACTTCCAACGTACACAGCCTCTCCTGCTCAATCTGGCCAGAGCTCAACACCGAAATTGCGAACGTCCAGCGATTGCTCCTACACTAAAGGTGCCAGCCCTGAAAGCTCTTGCTGCTCCTCATCTCCCACTGGTAACCTCTCAAACGAACCACAAACACTTGGGCTCTGAACTTGTTTAGCCTACTAAAACTTCCAACGTACACAGCCTCTCCTGCTCAATCTGGCCAAAATTCACCACCGAAATTGCGAACGTCCAGCGATTGCTCCTACACTAAAGGTGCCAGCCCTGAAAGCTCTTGCTGGTCCTCATCTCCCACTGGTAACCTCTCAAAGACGAACCACAAACACCTGGCCTCTGAACTTGTTTAGCCTACTAAAACTTCCAACGTACACAGCCTCTCCTGCTCAATCTGGCCAGAGCTCAACACCGAAATTGCGAACGTCCAGCGATTGCTCCTACACTAAAGGTGCCAGCCCTGAAAGCTCTTGCTGCTCCTCATCTCCCACTGCTAACCTCTCAAACGAACCACAAACACTTGGGCTCTGAACTTGTTTAGCCTACTAAAACTTCCAACGTACACAGCCTCTCCTGCTCAATCTGGCCAGAGCTCAACACCGAAACTGCGAACGTCCAGCGATTGCTCCTACACTAAAGGTGCCAGCCCTGAAAGCTCTTGCTGGTCCTCATCTCCCACTGGTAACCTCTCAAACGAACCACAAACACTTGGCCTCTGAACTTGTTTAGCCTACTAAAACTTCCAACGTACACAGCCTCTCCTGCTCAATCTGGCCAGAGCTCAACACCGAAATTGCGAACGTCCAGCGATTGCTCCTACACTAAAGGTGCCAGCCCTGAAAGCTCTTGCTGGTCCTCATCTCCCACTGGTAACCTCTCAAACACAACACAAACACTTGGGCTTCGAACTTGTTTAGCCTACTAAAACTTCCAACGTACACAGCCTCTCCTGCTCAATCTGGCCAGAGCTCAACACCGAAATTGCGAACGTCCAGCGATTGCTCCTACACTAAAGGTGCCAGCCCTGAAAGCTCTTGCTGGTCCTCATCTCCCACTGGTAACCTCTCAAACGAACCACAAACACTTGGCCTCTGAACTTGTTTAGCCTACTAAAACTTCCAACGTACACAGCCTCTCCTGCTCAATCTGGCCAAAATTCACCACCGAAATTGCGAACGTCCAGCGATTGCTCCTACACTAAAGGTGCCAGCCCTGAAAGCTCTTGCTGGTCCTCATCTCCCACTGGTAACCTCTCAAACGAACCACAAACACTTGGCCTCTGAACTTGTTTAGCCTACTAAAACTTCCAACGTACACAGCCTCTCCTGCTCAATCTGGCCAAAATTCAACACCGAAATTGCGAAAGTCCAGCGATTGCTCCTACACTAATGGTGCCAGCCCTGAAAGCTCTTGCTGGTCCTCATCTCCCACTGGTAACCTCTCAAACGAACCACAAACACTTGGGCTCTGAACTTGTTTAGCCTACTAAAACTTCCAACGTACACAGCCTCTCCTGCTCAATCTGGCCAAAATTCAACACCGAAATTGCCAACGTCCAGCGATTGCTCCTACACTAAAGGTGCCAGCCCTGAAAGCTCTTGCTGGTCCTCATCTCCCACTGGTAACCTCTCAAACGAACCACAAACACTTGGCCTCTGAACTTGTTTAGCCTACTAAAACTTCCAACGTACACAGCCTCTCCTGCTCAATCTGGCCAGAGCTCAACACCGACATTGCGAACGTCCAGCGATTGCTCCTACACTAAAGGTGCCAGCCCTGAAAGCTCTTGCTGCTCCTCATCTCCCACTGGTAACCTCTCAAACGAACCACAAACACTTGGCTCTGAACTTGTTTAGCCTACTAAAACTTCCAACGTACACAGCCTCTCCTGCTCAATCTGGCCAAAATTCAACACCGAAATTGCGAACGTCCAGCGATTGCTCCTACACTAAAGGTGCCAGCCCTGAAAGCTCTTGCTGGTCCTCATCTCCCACTGGTAACCTCTCAAACGAACCACAAACACTTGGCCTCTGAACTTGTTTAGCCTACTAAAACTTCCAACGTACACAGCCTCTCCTGCTCAATCTGGCCAGAGCTCAACACCGAAACTGCGAACGTCCAGCGATTGCTCCTACACTAAAGGTGCCAGCCCTGAAAGCTCTTGCTGGTCCTCATCTCCCACTGCTAACCTCTCAAACGAACCACAAACACTTGGGCTCTGAACTTGTTTAGCCTACTAAAACTTCCAACGTACACAGCCTCTCCTGCTCAATCTGGCCAGAGCTCAACACCGAAACTGCGAACGTCCAGCGATTGCTCCTACACTAAAGGTGCCAGCCCTGAAAGCTCTTGCTGGTCCTCATCTCCCACTGGTAACCTCTCAAACGAACCACAAACACTTGGGCTCTGAACTTGTTTAGCCTACTAAAACTTCCAACGTACACAGCCTCTCCTGCTCAATCTGGCCAGAGCTCAACACCGAAATTGCGAACGTCCAGGGATTGCTCCTACACTAAAGGTGCCAGCCCTGAAAGCTCTTGCTGGTCCTCATCTCCCACTAGGTAACCTCTCAAACACAACACAAACACTTGGGCTTCGAACTTGTTTAGCCTACTAAAACTTCCAACGTACACAGCCTCTCCTGCTCAATCTGGCCAGAGCTCAACACCGAAATTGCAAACGACCAGCGATTGCTCCTACACTAAAGGTGCCAGCCCTGAAAGCTCTTGCTGCTCCTCATCTCCCACTGGTAACCTCTCAAACGAACCACAAACACTTGGCCTCTGAACTTGTTTAGCCTACTAAAACTTCCAACGTACACAGCCTCTCCTGCTCAATCTGGCCAGAGCTCAACACCGAAATTGCGAACGTCCAGGGATTGCTCCTACACTAAAGGGTGCCAGCCCTGAAAGCTCTTGCTGCTCCTCATCTCCCACTGGTAACCTCTCAAACGAACCACAAACACTTGGCCTCTGAACTTGTTTAGCCTACTAAAACTTCCAACGTACACAGCCTCTCCTGCTCAATCTGGCCAAAATTCAACACCGAAATTGCGAACGTCCAGCGATTGCTCCTACACTAAAGGTGCCAGCCCTGAAAGCTCTTGCTGGTCCTCATCTCCCACTGGTAACCTCTCAAACGAACCACAAACACTTGGCCTCTGAACTTGTTTAGCCTACTAAAACTTCCAACGTACACAGCCTCTCCTGCTCAATCTGGCCAGAGCTCAACACCGAAACTGCGAACGTCCAGCGATTGCTCCTACACTAAAGGTGCCAGCCCTGAAAGCTCTTGCTGGTCCTCATCTCCCACTGGTAACCTCTCAAACGAACCACAAACACTTGGCCTCTGAACTTGTTTAGCCTACTAAAACTTCCAACGTACACAGCCTGTCCTGCTCAATCTGGCCAGAGCTCAACACCGAAATTGCGAACGTCCAGCGATTGCTCCTACACTAAAGGTGCCAGCCCTGAAAGCTCTTGCTGCTCCTCATCTCCCACTGGTAACCTCTCAAAAACAACACAAACAGTTGGGCTTCGAACTTGTTTAGCCTACTAAAACTTCCAACGTACACAGCCTCTCCTGCTCAATCTGGCCAGAGCTCAACACCGAAATTGCAAACGACCAGCGATTGCTCCTACACTAAAGGTGCCAGCCCTGAAAGCTCTTGCTGGTCCTCATCTCCCACTGGTAACCTCTCAAACGAACCACAAACACTTGGCCTCTGAACTTGTTTAGCCTACTAAAACTTCCAACGTACACAGCCTCTCCTGCTCAATCTGGCCAAAATTCAACACCGAAATTGCGAAAGTCCAGCGATTGCTCCTACACTAATGGTGCCAGCCCTGAAAGCTCTTGCTGGTCCTCATCTCCCACTGGTAACCTCTCAAACGAACCACAAACACTTGGGCTCTGAACTTGTTTAGCCTACTAAAACTTCCAACGTACACAGCCTCTCCTGCTCAATCTGGCCAAAATTCAACACCGAAATTGCCAACGTCCAGCGATTGCTCCTACACTAAAGGTGCCAGCCCTGAAAGCTCTTGCTGGTCCTCATCTCCCACTGGTAACCTCTCAAACGAACCACAAACACTTGGCCTCTGAACTTGTTTAGCCTACTAAAACTTCCAACGTACACAGCCTCTCCTGCTCAATCTGGCCAGAGCTCAACACCGACATTGCGAACGTCCAGCGATTGCTCCTACACTAAAGGTGCCAGCCCTGAAAGCTCTTGCTGCTCCTCATCTCCCACTGGTAACCTCTCAAACGAACCACAAACACTTGGGCTCTGAACTTGTTTAGCCTACTAAAACTTCCCAACGTACACAGCCTCTCCTGCTCAATCTGGCCAAAATTCAACACCGAAATTGCGAACGTCCAGCGATTGCTCCTACACTAAAGGTGCCAGCCCTGAAAGCTCTTGCTGGTCCTCATCTCCCAGCTGGTAACCTCTCAAACGAACCACAAACACTTGGCCTCTGAACTTGTTTAGCCTACTAAAACTTCCAACGTACACAGCCTCTCCTGCTCAATCTGGCCAGAGCTCAACACCGAAACTGCGAACGTCCAGCGATTGCTCCTACACTAAAGGTGCCAGCCCTGAAAGCTCTTGCTGGTCCTCATCTCCCACTGCTAACCTCTCAAACGAACCACAAACACTTGGGCTCTGAACTTGTTTAGCCTACTAAAACTTCCAACGTACACAGCCTCTCCTGCTCAATCTGGCCAGAGCTCAACACCGAAACTGCGAACGTCCAGCGATTGCTCCTACACTAAAGGTGCCAGCCCTGAAAGCTCTTGCTGGTCCTCATCTCCCACTGGTAACCTCTCAAACGAACCACAAACACTTGGGCTCTGAACTTGTTTAGCCTACTAAAACTTCCAACGTACACAGCCTCTCCTGCTCAATCTGGCCAGAGCTCAACACCGAAATTGCGAACGTCCAGGGATTGCTCCTACACTAAAGGTGCCAGCCCTGAAAGCTCTTGCTGGTCCTCATCTCCACTGGTAACCTCTCAAACACAACACAAACACTTGGGCTTCGAACTTGTTTAGCCTACTAAAACTTCCAACGTACACAGCCTCTCCTGCTCAATCTGGCCAGAGCTCAACACCGAAATTGCAAACGACCAGCGATTGCTCCTACACTAAAGGTGCCAGCCCTGAAAGCTCTTGCTGCTCCCTCATCTCCCACTGGTAACCTCTCAAACGAACCACAAACACTTGGCCTCTGAACTTGTTTAGCCTACTAAAACTTCCAACGTACACAGCCTCTCCTGCTCAATCTGGCCAGAGCTCAACACCGAAATTGCGAACGTCCAGGGATTGCTCCTACACTAAAGGTGCCAGCCCTGAAAGCTCTTGCTGCTCCTCATCTCCCACTGGTAACCTCTCAAACGAACCACAAACACTTGGCCTCTGAACTTGTTTAGCCTACTAAAACTTCCAACGTACACAGCCTCTCCTGCTCAATCTGGCCAAAATTCAACACCGAAATTGCGAACGTCCAGCGATTGCTCCTACACTAAAGGTGCCAGCCCTGAAAGCTCTTGCTGGTCCTCATCTCCCACTGGTAACCTCTCAAACGAACCACAAACACTTGGCCTCTGAACTTGTTTAGCCTACTAAAACTTCCAACGTACACAGCCTCTCCTGCTCAATCTGGCCAGAGCTCAACACCGAAACTGCGAACGTCCAGCGATTGCTCCTACACTAAAGGTGCCAGCCCTGAAAGCTCTTGCTGGTCCTCATCTCCCACTGGTAACCTCTCAAACGAACCACAACACTTGGCCTCTGAACTTGTTTAGCCTACTAAAACTTCCAACGTACACAGCCTGTCCTGCTCAATCTGGCCAGAGCTCAACACCGAAATTGCGAACGTCCAGCGATTGCTCCTACACTAAAGGTGCCAGCCCTGAAAGCTCTTGCTGCTCCTCATCTCCCACTGGTAACCTCTCAAAAACAACACAAACAGTTGGGCTTCGAACTTGTTTAGCCTACTAAAACTTCCAACGTACACAGCCTCTCCTGCTCAATCTGGCCAGAGCTCAACACCGAAATTGCAAACGACCAGCGATTGCTCCTACACTAAAGGTGCCAGCCCTGAAAGCTCTTGCTGGTCCTCATCTCCCACTGGTAACCTCTCAAACGAACCACAAACACTTGGCCTCTGAACTTGTTTAGCCTACTAAAACTTCCAACGTACACAGCCTCTCCTGCTCAATCTGGCCAAAATTCAACACCGAAATTGCGAACGTCCAGCGATTGCTCCTACACTAAAGGTGCCAGCCCTGAAAGCTCTTGCTGGTCTCATCTCCCACTGGTAACCTCTCAAACGAACCACAAACACTTGGCCTCTGAACTTGTTTAGCCTACTAAAACTTCCAACGTACACAGCCTCTCCTGCTCAATCTGGCCAAAAATTCAACACCGAAATTGCGAACGTCCAGCGATTGCTCCTACACTAATGGTGCCAGCCCTGAAAGCTCTTGCTGGTCCTCATCTCCCACTGGTAACCTCTCAAACGAACCACAAACACTTGGGCTCTGAACTTGTTTAGCCTACTAAAACTTCCAACGTACACAGCCTCTCCTGCTCAATCTGGCCAAAATTCAACACCGAAATTGCCAACGTCCAGCGATTGCTCCTACACTAAAGGTGCCAGCCCTGAAAGCTCTTGCTGCTCCTCATCTCCCACTGGTAACCTCTCAAACGAACCACAAACACTTGGCCTCTGAACTTGTTTAGCCTACTAAAACTTCCAACGTACACAGCCTCTCCTGCTCAATCTGGCCAGAGCTCAACACCGAAATTGCGAACGTCCAGCGATTGCTCCTACACTAAAGGTGCCAGCCCTGAAAGCTCTTGCTGGTCCTCATCTCCCACTGGTAACCTCTCAAACGAACCACAAACACCTGGCCTCTGAACTTGTTTAGCCTACTAAAACTTCCAACGTACACAGCCTCTCCTGCTCAATCTGGCCAGAGCTCAACACCGAAATTGCGAACGTCCAGCGATTGCTCCTACACTAAAGGTGCCAGCCCTGAAAGCTCTTGCTGCTCCTCATCTCCCACTGGTAACCTCTCAAACGAACCACAAACACTTGGCCTCTGAACTTGTTTAGCCTACTAAAACTTCCAACGTACACAGCCTCTCCTGCTCAATCTGGCCAGAGCTCAACACCGAAACTGCGAACGTCCAGCGATTGCTCCTACACTAAAGGTGCCAGCCCTGAAAGCTCTTGCTGGTCCTCATCTCCACTGGTAACCTCTCAAACACAACACAAACACTTGGGCTTCGAACTTGTTTAGCCTACTAAAACTTCCAACGTACACAGCCTCTCCTGCTCAATCTGGCCAGAGCTCAACACCGAAATTGCGAACGTCCAGCGATTGCTCCTACACTAAAAGGGTGCCATCCCTGGGGTGTGTTTGTGGAGAAAGCTCTTGCTGGTCCTCATCTCCCACTGGTAACCTCTCAAACGAACCACAAACACTTGGCCTCTGAACTTGTTTAGCCTACTAAAACTTCCAACGTACACAGCCTCTCCTGCTCAATCTGGCCAGAGCTCAACACCGAAATTGCGAACGTCCAGCGATTGCTCCTACACTAATGGTGCCAGCCCTGAAAGCTCTTGCTGGTCCTCATCTCCCACTGGTAACCTCTCCAACGAACCACAAACACTTGGCCTCTGAACTTGTTTAGCCTACTAAAACTTCCAACGTACACAGCCTCTCCTGCTCAATCTGGCCAGAGCTCAACACCGAAATTGCGAACGTCCAGCGATTGCTCCTACACTAAAGGTGCCAGCCCTGAAAGCTCTTGCTGGTCCTCATCTCCCACTGGTAACCTCTCAAACGAACCACAAACACTTGGCCTCTGAACTTGTTTAGCCTACTAAAACTTCCAACGTACACAGCCTCTCCTGCTCAATCTGGCCAAAATTCACCAACGAAATTGCGAACGTCCAGCGATTGCTCTACACTAATGGTGCCAGCCCTGAAAGCTCTTGCTGCTCCTCATCTCCCACTGGTAACCTCTCAAACGAACCACAAACACTTGGGCTCTGAACTTGTTTAGCCTACTAAAACTTCCAACGTACACAGCCTCTCCTGCTCAATCTGGCCAAAATTCACCAACGAAATTGCGAACGTCCAGCGATTGCTCCTACACTAAAGGTGCCAGCCCTGAAAGCTCTTGCTGCTCCTCATCTCCCACTGCTAACCTCTCAACGAACCACAAACACTTGGGCTCTGAACTTGTTTAGCCTACTAAAACTTCCAACGTACACAGCCTCTCCTGCTCAATCTGGCCAGAGCTCAACACCGAAATTGCGAACGTCCAGCGATTGCTCCTACACTAAAGGTGCCAGCCCTGAAAGCTCTTGCTGGTCCTCATCTCCCACTGGTAACCTCTCAAACGAACCACAAACACTTGGGCTCTGAACTTGTTTAGCCTACTAAAACTTCCAACGTACACAGCCTCTCCTGCTCAATCTGGCCAAAATTCAACACCGAAATTGCGAACGTCCAGGGATTGCTCCTACACTAATGGTGCCAGCCCTGAAAGCTCTTGCTGGTCCTCATCTCCCACTGGTAACCTCTCAAACGAACCACAAACACTTGGGCTCTGAACTTGTTTAGCCTACTAAAACTTCCAACGTACACAGCCTCTCCTGCTCAATCTGGCCAAAATTCACCAACGAAATTGCGAACGTCCAGCAATTGCTCCTACACTAATGGTGCCAGCCCTGAAAGCTCTTGCTGGTCCTCATCTCCCACTGGTAACCTCTCAAACGAACCACAAACACTTGGGCTCTGAACTTGTTTAGCCTACTAAAACTTCCAACGTACACAGCCTCTCCTGCTCAATCTGGCCAGAGCTCAACACCGAAATTGCGAACGTCCAGCGATTGCTCCTACACTAAAGGTGCCAGCCCTGAAAGCTCTTGCTGCTCCTCATCTCCCACTGGTAACCTCTCAAACGAACCACAAACACTTGGCCTCTGAACTTGTTTAGCCTACTAAAACTTCCAACGTACACAGCCTCTCCTGCTCAATCTGGCCAGAGCTCAACACCGAAATTGCGAACGTCCAGCGATTGCTCCTACACTAAAGGTGCCAGCCCTGAAAGCTCTTGCTGCTCCTCATCTCCCACTGGTAACCTCTCAAACGAACCACAAACACTTGGCCTCTGAACTTGTTTAGCCTACTAAAACTTCCAACGTACACAGCCTCTCCTGCTCAATCTGGCCAAAATTCACCAACGAAATTGCGAACGTCCAGCGATTGCTCCTACACTAAAGGTGCCAGCCCTGAAAGCTCTTGCTGGTCCTCATCTCCCACTGGTAACCTCTCAAACGAACCACAAACACTTGGGCTCTGAACTTGTTTAGCCTACTAAAACTTCCAACGTACACAGCCTCTCCTGCTCAATCTGGCCAGAGCTCAACACCGAAATTGCGAACGTCCAGCGATTGCTCCTACACTAAAGGTGCCAGCCCTGAAAGCTCTTGCTGGTCCTCATCTCCCACTGGTAACCTCTCAAACGAACCACAAACACTTGGGCTCTGAACTTGTTTAGCCTACTAAAACTTCCAACGTACACAGCCTCTCCTGCTCAATCTGGCCAGAGCTCAACACCGAAATTGCGAACGTCCAGCGATTGCTCCTACACTAATGGTGCCAGCCCTGAAAGCTCTTGCTGGTCCTCATCTCCCACTGGTAACCTCTCCAACGAACCACAAACACTTGGCCTCTGAACTTGTTTAGCCTACTAAAACTTCCAACGTACACAGCCTCTCCTGCTCAATCTGGCCAGAGCTCAACACCGAAATTGCGAACGTCCAGCGATTGCTCCTACACTAAAGGTGCCAGCCCTGAAAGCTCTTGCTGGTCCTCATCTCCCACTGGTAACCTCTCAAACGAACCACAAACACTTGGCCTCTGAACTTGTTTAGCCTACTAAAACTTCCAACGTACACAGCCTCTCCTGCTCAATCTGGCCAAAATTCACCAACGAAATTGCGAACGTCCAGCGATTGCTCCTACACTAATGGTGCCAGCCCTGAAAGCTCTTGCTGCTCCTCATCTCCCACTGGTAACCTCTCAAACGAACCACAAACACTTGGGCTCTGAACTTGTTTAGCCTACTAAAACTTCCAACGTACACAGCCTCTCCTGCTCAATCTGGCCAAAATTCACCAACGAAATTGCGAACGTCCAGCGATTGCTCCTACACTAAAGGTGCCAGCCCTGAAAGCTCTTGCTGCTCCTCATCTCCCACTGCTAACCTCTCAAACGAACCACAAACACTTGGGCTCTGAACTTGTTTAGCCTACTAAAAACTTCCAACGTACACAGCCTCTCCTGCTCAATCTGGCCAGAGCTCAACACCGAAATTGCGAACGTCCAGCGATTGCTCCTACACTAAAGGTGCCAGCCCTGAAAGCTCTTGCTGGTCCTCATCTCCCACTGGTAACCTCTCAAACGAACCACAAACACTTGGGCTCTGAACTTGTTTAGCCTACTAAAACTTCCAACGTACACAGCCTCTCCTGCTCAATCTGGCCAAAATTCAACACCGAAATTGCGAACGTCCAGGGATTGCTCCTACACTAATGGTGCCAGCCCTGAAAGCTCTTGCTGGTCCTCATCTCCCACTGGTAACCTCTCAAACGAACCACAAACACTTGGGCTCTGAACTTGTTTAGCCTACTAAAACTTCCAACGTACACAGCCTCTCCTGCTCAATCTGGCCAAAATTCACCAACGAAATTGCGAACGTCCAGCAATTGCTCCTACACTAATGGTGCCAGCCCTGAAAGCTCTTGCTGGTCCTCATCTCCCACTGGTAACCTCTCAAACGAACCACAAACACTTGGGCTCTGAACTTGTTTAGCCTACTAAAACTTCCAACGTACACAGCCTCTCCTGCTCAATCTGGCCAGAGCTCAACACCGAAATTGCGAACGTCCAGCGATTGCTCCTACACTAAAGGTGCCAGCCCTGAAAGCTCTTGCTGCTCCTCATCTCCCACTGGTAACCTCTCAAACGAACCACAAACACTTGGCCTCTGAACTTGTTTAGCCTACTAAAACTTCCAACGTACACAGCCTCTCCTGCTCAATCTGGCCAGAGCTCAACACCGAAATTGCGAACGTCCAGCGATTGCTCCTACACTAATGGTGCCAGCCCTGAAAGCTCTTGCTGGTCCTCATCTCCCACTGGTAACCTCTCCAACGAACCACAAACACTTGGCCTCTGAACTTGTTTAGCCTACTAAAACTTCCAACGTACACAGCCTCTCCTGCTCAATCTGGCCAGAGCTCAACACCGAAATTGCGAACGTCCAGCGATTGCTCCTACACTAAAGGTGCCAGCCCTGAAAGCTCTTGCTGGTCCTCATCTCCCACTGGTAACCTCTCAAACGAACCACAAACACTTGGCCTCTGAACTTGTTTAGCCTACTAAAACTTCCAACGTACACAGCCTCTCCTGCTCAATCTGGCCAAAATTCACCAACGAAATTGCGAACGTCCAGCGATTGCTCCTACACTAATGGTGCCAGCCCTGAAAGCTCTTGCTGCTCCTCATCTCCCACTGGTAACCTCTCAAACGAACCACAAACACTTGGGCTCTGAACTTGTTTAGCCTACTAAAACTTCCAACGTACACAGCCTCTCCTGCTCAATCTGGCCAAAATTCACCAACGAAATTGCGAACGTCCAGCGATTGCTCCTACACTAAAGGTGCCAGCCCTGAAAGCTCTTGCTGCTCCTCATCTCCCACTGCTAACCTCTCAAACGAACCACAAACACTTGGGCTCTGAACTTGTTTAGCCTACTAAAACTTCCAACGTACACAGCCTCTCCTGCTCAATCTGGCCAGAGCTCAACACCGAAATTGCGAACGTCCAGCGATTGCTCCTACACTAAAGGTGCCAGCCCTGAAAGCTCTTGCTGGTCCTCATCTCCCACTGGTAACCTCTCAAACGAACCACAAACACTTGGGCTCTGAACTTGTTTAGCCTACTAAAACTTCCAACGTACACAGCCTCTCCTGCTCAATCTGGCCAAAATTCAACACCGAAATTGCGAACGTCCAGGGATTGCTCCTACACTAATGGTGCCAGCCCTGAAAGCTCTTGCTGGTCCTCATCTCCCACTGGTAACCTCTCAAACGAACCACAAACACTTGGGCTCTGAACTTGTTTAGCCTACTAAAACTTCCAACGTACACAGCCTCTCCTGCTCAATCTGGCCAAAATTCACCAACGAAATTGCGAACGTCCAGCAATTGCTCCTACACTAATGGTGCCAGCCCTGAAAGCTCTTGCTGGTCCTCATCTCCAACTGGTAACCTCTCAAACGAACCACAAACACTTGGCCTCTGAACTTGTTTAGCCTACTAAAACTTCCAACGTACACAGCCTCTCCTGCTCAATCTGGCCAGAGCTCAACACCGAAATTGCGAACGTCCAGCGATTGCTCCTACACTAAAGGTGCCAGCCCTGAAAGCTCTTGCTGCTCCTCATCTCCCACTGGTAACCTCTCAAACGAACCACAAACACTTGGCCTCTGAACTTGTTTAGCCTACTAAAACTTCCAACGTACACAGCCTCTCCTGCTCAATCTGGCCAGAGCTCAACACCGAAATTGCGAACGTCCAGCGATTGCTCCTACACTAATGGTGCCAGCCCTGAAAGCTCTTGCTGGTCCTCATCTCCCACTGGTAACCTCTCCAACGAACCACAAACACTTGGCCTCTGAACTTGTTTAGCCTACTAAAACTTCCAACGTACACAGCCTCTCCTGCTCAATCTGGCCAGAGCTCAACACCGAAATTGCGAACGTCCAGCGATTGCTCCTACACTAAAGGTGCCAGCCCTGAAAGCTCTTGCTGGTCCTCATCTCCCACTGGTAACCTCTCAAACGAACCACAAACACTTGGCCTCTGAACTTGTTTAGCCTACTAAAACTTCCAACGTACACAGCCTCTCCTGCTCAATCTGGCCAAAATTCACCAACGAAATTGCGAACGTCCAGCGATTGCTCCTACACTAATGGTGCCAGCCCTGAAAGCTCTTGCTGCTCCTCATCTCCCACTGGTAACCTCTCAAACGAACCACAAACACTTGGGCTCTGAACTTGTTTAGCCTACTAAAACTTCCAACGTACACAGCCTCTCCTGCTCAATCTGGCCAAAATTCACCAACGAAATTGCGAACGTCCAGCGATTGCTCCTACACTAAAGGTGCCAGCCCTGAAAGCTCTTGCTGCTCCTCATCTCCCACTGCTAACCTCTCAAACGAACCACAAACACTTGGGCTCTGAACTTGTTTAGCCTACTAAAACTTCCAACGTACACAGCCTCTCCTGCTCAATCTGGCCAGAGCTCAACACCGAAATTGCGAACGTCCAGCGATTGCTCCTACACTAAAGGTGCCAGCCCTGAAAGCTCTTGCTGGTCCTCATCTCCCACTGGTAACCTCTCAAACGAACCACAAACACTTGGGCTCTGAACTTGTTTAGCCTACTAAAACTTCCAACGTACACAGCCTCTCCTGCTCAATCTGGCCAAAATTCAACACCGAAATTGCGAACGTCCAGGGATTGCTCCTACACTAATGGTGCCAGCCCTGAAAGCTCTTGCTGGTCCTCATCTCCCACTGGTAACCTCTCAAACGAACCACAAACACTTGGGCTCTGAACTTGTTTAGCCTACTAAAACTTCCAACGTACACAGCCTCTCCTGCTCAATCTGGCCAAAATTCACCAACGAAATTGCGAACGTCCAGCAATTGCTCCTACACTAAAGGTGCCAGCCCTGAAAGCTCTTGCTGCTCCTCATCTCCCCACTGGTAACCTCTCAAACGAACCACAAACACTTGGGCTCTGAACTTGTTTAGCCTACTAAAACTTCCAACGTACACAGCCTCTCCTGCTCAATCTGGCCAGAGCTCAACACCGAAATTGCGAACGTCCAGCGATTGCTCCTACACTAAAGGTGCCAGCCCTGAAAGCTCTTGCTGGTCCTCATCTCCCACTGGTAACCTCTCAAACACAACACAAACACTTGGGCTTCGAACTTGTTTAGCCTACTAAAACTTCCAACGTACACAGCCTCTCCTGCTCAATCTGGCCAGAGCTCAACACCGAAATTGCGAACGTCCAGCGATTGCTCCTACACTAATGGTGCCAGCCCTGAAAGCTCTTGCTGGTCCTCATCTCCCACTGGTAACCTCTCCAACGAACCACAAACACTTGGCCTCTGAACTTGTTTAGCCTACTAAAACTTCCAACGTACACAGCCTCTCCTGCTCAATCTGGCCAGAGCTCAACACCGAAATTGCGAACGTCCAGCGATTGCTCCTACACTAAAGGTGCCAGCCCTGAAAGCTCTTGCTGGTCCTCATCTCCCACTGGTAACCTCTCAAACGAACCACAAACACTTGGCCTCTGAACTTGTTTAGCCTACTAAAACTTCCAACGTACACAGCCTCTCCTGCTCAATCTGGCCAAAATTCACCAACGAAATTGCGAACGTCCAGCGATTGCTCCTACACTAATGGTGCCAGCCCTGAAAGCTCTTGCTGCTCCTCATCTCCCACTGGTAACCTCTCAAACGAACCACAAACACTTGGGCTCTGAACTTGTTTAGCCTACTAAAACTTCCAACGTACACAGCCTCTCCTGCTCAATCTGGCCAAAATTCACCAACGAAATTGCGAACGTCCAGCGATTGCTCCTACACTAAAGGTGCCAGCCCTGAAAGCTCTTGCTGCTCCTCATCTCCCACTGCTAACCTCTCAAAAAACGAACCACAAACACTTGGGCTCTGAACTTGTTTAGCCTACTAAAACTTCCAACGTACACAGCCTCTCCTGCTCAATCTGGCCAGAGCTCAACACCGAAATTGCGAACGTCCAGCGATTGCTCCTACACTAAAGGTGCCAGCCAAGCTCTTGCTGGTCCTCATCTCCCACTGGTAACCTCTCAAACGAACCACAAACACTTGGGCTCTGAACTTGTTTAGCCTACTAAAACTTCCAACGTACACAGCCTCTCCTGCTCAATCTGGCCAAAATTCAACACCGAAATTGCGAACGTCCAGGGATTGCTCCTACACTAATGGTGCCAGCCCTGAAAGCTCTTGCTGGTCCTCATCTCCCACTGGTAACCTCTCAAACGAACCACAAACACTTGGGCTCTGAACTTGTTTAGCCTACTAAAACTTCCAACGTACACAGCCTCTCCTGCTCAATCTGGCCAAAATTCACCAACGAAATTGCGAACGTCCAGCAATTGCTCCTACACTAATGGTGCCAGCCCTGAAAGCTCTTGCTGGTCCTCATCTCCCACTGGTAACCTCTCAAACGAACCACAAACACTTGGGCTCTGAACTTGTTTAGCCTACTAAAACTTCCAACGTACACAGCCTCTCCTGCTCAATCTGGCCAGAGCTCAACACCGAAATTGCGAACGTCCAGCGATTGCTCCTACACTAAAGGTGCCAGCCCTGAAAGCTCTTGCTGCTCCTCATCTCCCACTGGTAACCTCTCAAACGAACCACAAACACTTGGCCTCTGAACTTGTTTAGCCTACTAAAACTTCCAACGTACACAGCCTCTCCTGCTCAATCTGGCCAGAGCTCAACACCGAAATTGCGAACGTCCAGCGATTGCTCCTACACTAAAGGTGCCAGCCCTGAAAGCTCTTGCTGCTCCTCATCTCCCACTGGTAACCTCTCAAACGAACCACAAACACTTGGCCTCTGAACTTGTTTAGCCTACTAAAACTTCCAACGTACACAGCCTCTCCTGCTCAATCTGGCCAAAATTCACCAACGAAATTGCGAACGTCCAGCGATTGCTCCTACACTAAAGGTGCCAGCCCTGAAAGCTCTTGCTGGTCCTCATCTCCCACTGGTAACCTCTCAAACGAACCACAAACACTTGGGCTTCTGAACTTGTTTAGCCTACTAAAACTTCCAACGTACACAGCCTCTCCTGCTCAATCTGGCCAGAGCTCAACACCGAAATTGCGAACGTCCAGCGATTGCTCCTACACTAAAGGTGCCAGCCCTGAAAGCTCTTGCTGGTCCTCATCTCCCACTGGTAACCTCTCAAACGAACCACAAACACTTGGCTCTGAACTTGTTTAGCCTACTAAAACTTCCAACGTACACAGCCTGTCCTGCTCAATCTGGCCAAAATTCAACACCGTAATTGCGAACGTCCAGCGATTGCTCCTACACTAAAGGTGCCAGCCCTGAAAGCTCTTGCTGGTCCTCATCTCCCACTGGTAACCTCTCAAACGAACCACAAACACTTGGCCTCTGAACTTGTTTAGCCTACTAAAACTTCCAACGTACACAGCCTCTCCTGCTCGATCTGACCAGAGCTCAACACCGAAATTGCAAACGTCCAGCGATTGCTCCTACACTAAAGGTGCCAGCCCTGAAAGCTCTTGCTGGTCCTCATCTCCCACTGGTAACCTCTCAAACGAACCACAAACACTTGGCCTCTGAACTTGTTTAGCCTACTAAAACTTCCAACGTACACAGCCTCTCCTGCTCAATCTGGCCAAAATTCACCAACGAAATTGCGAACGTCCAGCGATTGCTCCTACACTAATGGTGCCAGCCCTGAAAGCTCTTGCTGGTCCTCATCTCCCACTGGTAACCTCTCAAACGAACCACAAACACTTGGGCTCTGAACTTGTTTTAGCCTACTAAAACTTCCAACGTACACAGCCTCTCCTGCTCAATCTGGCCAGAGCTCAACACCGAAATTGCGAACGTCCAGCGATTGCTCCTACACTAAAGGTGCCAGCCCTGAAAGCTCTTGCTGCTCCTCATCTCCCACTGCTAACCTCTCAAACGAACCACAAACACTTGGGCTCTGAACTTGTTTAGCCTACTAAAACTTCCAACCTACACAGCCTCTCCTGCTCAATCTGGCCAGAGCTCAACACCGAAATTGCGAACGTCCAGCGATTGCTCCTACACTAAAGGTGCCAGCCCTGAAAGCTCTTGCTGGTCCTCATCTCCCACTGGTAACCTCTCAAACGAACCACAAACACTTGGCCTCTGAACTTGTTTAGCCTACTAAAACTTCCAACGTACACAGCCTCTCCTGCTCAATCTGGCCAAAATTCAACACCGAAATTGCGAACGTCCAGCGATTGCTCCTACACTAATGGTGCCAGCCCTGAAAGCTCTTGCTGGTCCTCATCTCCCACTGGTAACCTCTCAAACGAACCACAAACACTTGGGCTCTGAACTTGTTTAGCCTACTAAAACTTCCAACGTACACAGCCTCTCCTGCTCAATCTGGCCAAAATTCACCAACGAAATTGCGAACGTCCAGGAATTGCTCCTACACTAAAGGTGCCAGCCCTGAAAGCTCTTGCTGGTCCTCATCTCCCACTGGTAACCTCTCAAACGAACCACAAACACTTGGGCTCTGAACTTGTTTAGCCTACTAAAACTTCCAACGTACACAGCCTCTCCTGCTCAATCTGGCCAGAGCTCAACACCGAAATTGCGAACGTCCAGCGATTGCTCCTACACTAAAGGTGCCAGCCCTGAAAGCTCTTGCTGCTCCTCACCTCCCACTGGTAACCTCTCAAACGAACCACAAACACTTGGCCTCTGAACTTGTTTAGCCCTACTAAAACTTCCAACGTACACAGCCTCTCCTGCTCAATCTGGCCAGAGCTCAACACCGAAATTGCGAACGTCCAGCGATTGCTCCTACACTAAAGGTGCCAGCCCTGAAAGCTCTTGCTGCTCCTCATCTCCCACTGGTAACCTCTCAAACGAACCACAAACACTTGGCCTCTGAACTTGTTTAGCCTACTAAAACTTCCAACGTACACAGCCTCTCCTGCTCAATCTGGCCAAAATTCACCAACGAAATTGCGAACGTCCAGCGATTGCTCCTACACTAAAGGTGCCAGCCCTGAAAGCTCTTGCTGGTCCTCATCTCCCACTGGTAACCTCTCAAACGAACCACAAACACTTGGCCTCTGAACTTGTTTAGCCTACTAAAACTTCCAACGTACACAGCCTCTCCTGCTCAATCTGGCCAGAGCTCAACACCGAAATTGCGAACGTTCCAGCGATTGCTCCTACACTAAAGGTGCCAGCCCTGAAAGCTCTTGCTGGTCCTCATCTCCCACTGGTAACCTCTCAAACGAACCACAAACACTTGGGCTCTGAACTTGTTTAGCCTACTAAAACTTCCAACGTACACAGCCTGTCCTGCTCAATCTGGCCAAAATTCAACACCGTAATTGCGAACGTCCAGCGATTGCTCCTACACTAAAGGTGCCAGCCCTGAAAGCTCTTGCTGGTCCTCATCTCCCACTGGTAACCTCTCAAACGAACCACAAACACTTGGCCTCTGAACTTGTTTAGCCTACTAAAACTTCCAACGTACACAGCCTCTCCTGCTCGATCTGACCAGAGCTCAACACCGAAATTGCAAACGTCCAGCGATTGCTCCTACACTAAAGGTGCCAGCCCTGAAAGCTCTTGCTGCTCCTCATCTCCCACTGGTAACCTCTCAAACGAACCACAAACACTTGGCCTCTGAACTTGTTTAGCCTACTAAAACTTCCAACGTACACAGCCTCTCCTGCTCAATCTGGCCAAAATTCAACACCGAAATTGCGAACGTCCAGCGATTGCTCCTACACTAATGGTGCCAGCCCTGAAAGCTCTTGCTGGTCCTCATCTCCGCACTGGTCACCTCTCAAACGAACCACAAACACTTGGGCTCTGAACTTGTTTAGCCTACTAAAACTTCCAACGTACACAGCCTCTCCTGCTCAATCTGGCCAGAGCTCAACACCGAAATTGCGAACGTCCAGCGATTGCTCCTACACTAAAGGTGCCAGCCCTGAAAGCTCTTGCTGCTCCTCATCTCCCACTGCTAACCTCTCAAACGAACCACAAACACTTGGCCTCTGAACTTGTTTAGCCTACTAAAACTTCCAACGTACACAGCCTCTCCTGCTCAATCTGGCCAAAATTCACCAACGAAATTGTAAACGTCCAGCGATTGCTCCTACACTAAAGGTGCCAGCCCTGAAAGCTCTTGCTGGTCCTCATCTCCCACTGGTAACCTCTCAAATGAACCACAAACACTTGGCCTCTGAACTTGTTTAGCCTACTAAAACTTCCAACGTACACAGCCTCTCCTGCTCAATCTGGCCAGAGCTCAACACCGAAATTGCGAACGTCCAGCGATTGCTCCTACACTAAAGGTGCCAGCCCTGAAAGCTCTTGCTGGTCCTCATCTCCCACTGGTAACCTCTCAAATGAACCACAAACACTTGGGCTCTGAACTTGTTTAGCCTACCTAAAACTTCCAACGTACACAGCCTCTCCTGCTCAATCTGGCCAGAGCTCAACACCGAAATTGCGAACGTCCAGCGATTGCTCCTACACTAAAGGTGCCAGCCCTGAAAGCTCTTGCTGCTCCTCATCTCCCACTGCTAACCTCTCAAACGAACCACAAACACTTGGCCTCTGAACTTGTTTAGCCTACTAAAACTTCCAACGTACACAGCCTCTCCTGCTCAATCTGGCCAAAATTCAACACCGAAATTGCGAACGTCCAGCGATTGCTCCTACAGTAATGGTGCCAGCCCTGAAAGCTCTTGCTGCTCCTCATCTCCCACTGGTAACCTCTCAAACGAACCACAAACACTTGGCCTCTGAACTTGTTTAGCCTACTAAAACTTCCAACGTACACAGCCTCTCCTGCTCAATCTGGGCAAAATTCACCAACGAAATTGCGAACGTCCAGCGATTGCTCCTACACTAAAGGTGCCAGCCCTGAAAGCTCTTGCTGGTCCTCATCTCCCACTGGTAACCTCTCAAACGAACCACAAACACTTGGGCTCTGAACTTGTTTAGCCTACTAAAACTTCCAACGTACACTGCCTCTCCTGCTCAATCTGGCCAGAGCTCAACACCGAAATTGCGAACGTCCAGGGATTGCTCCTACACTAAAGGTGCCAGCCCTGAAAGCTCTTGCTGGTCCTCATCTCCCACTGCTAACCTCTCAAACGAACCACAAACACTTGGGCTCTGAACTTGTTTAGCCTACTAAAACTTCCAACGTACACAGCCTCTCCTGCTCAATCTGGCCAGAGCTCAACACCGAAATTGCGAACGTCCAGTGATTGCTCCTACACTAAAGGTGCCAGCCCTGAAAGCTCTTGCTGGTCCTCATCTCCCACTGGTAACCTCTCAAACGAACCACAAACACTTGGGCTCTGAACTTGTTTAGCCTACTAAAACTTCCAACGTACACAGCCTCTCCTGCTCAATCTGGCCAGAGCTCAACACCGAAATTGCGAACGTCCAGCGATTGCTCCTACACTAAAGGTGCCAGCCCTGAAAGCTCTTGCTGGTCCTCATCTCCCACTGGTAACCTCTCAAACGAACCACAAACACTTGGCCTCTGAACTTGTTTAGCCTACTAAAACTTCCAACGTACACAGCCTCTCCTGCTCAATCTGGCCAGAGCTCAACACCGAAATTGCGAACGTCCAGCGATTGCTCCTACACTAAAGGTGCCAGCCCTGAAAGCTCTTGCTGGTCCTCATCTCCCACTGCTAACCTCTCAAACGAACCACAAACACTTGGGCTCTGAACTTGTTTAGCCTACTAAAACTTCCAACGTACACAGCCTCTCCTGCTCAATCTGGCCAGAGCTCAACACCGAAACTGCGAACGTCCAGCGATTGCTCCTACACTAAAGGTGCCAGCCCTGAAAGCTCTTGCTGGTCCTCATCTCCCACTGGTAACCTCTCAAACGAACCACAAACACTTGGCCTCTGAACTTGTTTAGCCTACTAAAACTTTCCAACGTACACAGCCTCTCCTGCTCAATCTGGCCAGAGCTCAACACTGAAATTGCGAACGTCCAGCGATTGCTCCTACACTAAAGGTGCCAGCCCTGAAAGCTCTTGCTGGTCCTCATCTCCCACTGGTAACCTCTCAAACGAACCACAAACACTTGGCCTCTGAACTTGTTTAGCCTACTAAAACTTCCAACGTACACTCCCTCTCCTGCTCAATCTGGCCAGAGCTCAACACCGAAATTGCACACGTCCAGCGATTGCTCCTACACTAAAGGTGCCAGCCCTGAAAGCTCTTGCTGGTCCTCATCTCCCACTGCTAACCTCTCAAACGAACCACAAACACTTGGGCTCTGAACTTGTTTAGCCTACTAAAACTTCCAACGTACACAGCCTGTCCTGCTCAATCTGGCCAAAATTCACCACCGAAATTGCGAACGTCCAGCGATTGCTCCTACACTAATGGTGCCAGCCCTGAAAGCTCTTGCTGGTCCTCATCTCCCACTGGTCACCTCTCAAACGAACCACAAACACTTGGGCTCTGAACTTGTTTAGCCTACTAAAACTTCCAACGTACACAGCCTCTCCTGCTCAATCTGGCCAGAGCTCAACACCGAAATTGCGAACGTCCAGCGATTGCTCCTACACTAAAGGTGCCAGCCCTGAAAGCTCTTGCTGGTCCTCATCTCCCACTGGTAACCTCTCAAATGAACCACAAACACTTGGGCTCTGAACTTGTTTAGCCTACTAAAACTTCCAACCTACACAGCCTCTCCTGCTCAATCTGGCCAGAGCTCAACACCGAAATTGCGAACGTTCCAGCGATTGCTCCTACACTAAAGGTGCCAGCCCTGAAAGCTCTTGCTGGTCCTCATCTCCCACTGGTAACCTCTCAAACGAACCACAAACACTTGGCCTCTGAACTTGTTTAGCCTACTAAAACTTCAACGTACACAGCCTCTCCTGCTCAATCTGGCCAAAATTCAACACCGAAATTGCGAACGTCCAGCGATTGCTCCTACAGTAATGGTGCCAGCCCTGAAAGCTCTTGCTGCTCCTCATCTCCCACTGGTAACCTCTCAAACGAACCACAAACGACTTGGCCTCTGAACTTGTTTAGCCTACTAAAACTTCCAACGTACACAGCCTCTCCTGCTCAATCTGGCCAGAGCTCAACACCGAAATTGCGAACGTCCAGCGATTGCTCCTACACTAAAGGTGCCAGCCCTGAAAGCTCTTGCTGGTCCTCATCTCCCACTGGTAACCTCTCAAACGAACCACAAACACTTGGGCTCTGAACTTGTTTAGCCTACTAAAACTTCCAACGTACACAGCCTCTCCTGCTCAATCTGGCCAGAGCTCAACACCGAAATTGCGAACGTCCAGCGATTGCTCCTACACTAAAGGTGCCAGCCCTGAAAGCTCTTGCTGGTCCTCATCTCCCACTGCTAACCTCTCAAACGAACCACAAACACTTGGGCTCTGAACTTGTTTAGCCTACTAAAACTTCCAACGTACACAGCCTCTCCTGCTCAATCTGGCCAGAGCTCAACACCGAAATTGCGAACGTCCAGTGATTGCTCCTACACTAAAGGTGCCAGCCCTGAAAGCTCTTGCTGGTCCTCATCTCCCACTGGTAACCTCTCAAACGAACCACAAACACTTGGGCTCTGAACTTGTTTAGCCTACTAAAACTTCCAACGTACACTGCCTCTCCTGCTCAATCTGGCCAGAGCTCAACAGCGAAATTGCAAACGTCCAGCGATTGCTCCTACACTAAAGGTGCCAGCCCTGAAAGCTCTTGCTGGTCCTCATCTCCCACTGGTAACCCTCTCAAACGAACCACAAACACTTGGCCTCTGAACTTGTTTAGCCTACTAAAACTTCCAACGTACACAGCCTCTCCTGCTCAATCTGGCCAAAGCTCAACACCGAAATTGCCAATGTCCAGGGATTGCTCCTACACTAAACGTGCCCAGCCCTGAAAGCTCTTGCTGCTCCTCATCTCCCACTGGTAACCTCTCAAACGAACCACAAACACTTGGCCTCTGAACTTGTTTAGCCTACTAAACCTTCCAACGTACACAGCCTCTCCTGCTCAATCTGGCCAGAGCTCAACACCGAAATTGCGAACGTCCAGGGATTGCTCCTACACTAAAGGTGCCAGCCCTGAAAGCTCTTGCCTGGTCCTCATCTCCCACTGGTAACCTCTCAAACGAACCACAAACACTTGGCCTCTGAACTTGTTTAGCCTACTAAAACTTCCAACGTACACAGCCTCTCCTGCTCGATCTGGCCAGAGCTCAACACCGAAATTGCGAACGTCCAGCGATTGCTCCTACACTAAAGGTGCCAGCCCTGAAAGCTCTTGCTGGTCCTCATCTCCCACTGGTAACCTCTCAAACGAACCACAAACACTTGGCCTCTGAACTTGTTTAGCCTACTAAAACTTCCAACGTACACAGCCTCTCCTGCTCAATCTGGCCAAAATTAAACACCGAAATTGCGAACGTCCAGCGATTGCTCCTACACTAAAGGTGCCAGCCCTGAAAGCTCTTGCTGCTCCTCATCTCCCACTGGTAACCTCTCAAACGAACCACAAACACTTGGCCTCTGAACTTGTTTAGCCTACTAAAACTTCCAACGTACACAGCCTCTCCTGCTCAATCTGGCCAAGAATTCAACACCGAAATTGCCAACGTCCAGCGATTGCTCCTACACTAAAGGTGCCAGCCCTGAAAGCTCTTGCTGGTCCTCATCTCCCACTGGTAACCTCTCAAACGAACCACAAACACTTGGCCTCTGAACTTGTTTAGCCTACTAAAACTTCCAACGTACACAGCCTCTCCTGCTCAACCTGGCCAGAGCTCAACACCGACATTGCGAACGTCCTGCGATTGCTCCTACACTAAAGGTGCCAGCCCTGAAAGCTCTTGCTGGTCCTCATCTCCCACTGGTAACCTCTCAAACGAACCACAAACACTTGGCCTCAAGCCTACTAAAACTTCCAACGTACACAGCCTGTCCTGCTCAATCTGGCCAGAGCTCAACACCGAAACTGCGAACGTCCAGCGATTGCTCCTACACTAAAGGTGCCAGCCCTGAAAGCTCTTGCTGGTCCTCATCTCCCACTGGTAACCTCTCAAACGAACCACAAACACTTGGGCTCTGAACTTGTTTAGCCTACTAAAACTTCCAACGTACACAGCCTCTCCTGCTCAATCTGGCCAGAGCTCAACACCGAAATTGCGAACGTCCAGCGATTGCTCCTACACTAAAGGTGCCAGCCCTGAAAGCTCTTGCTGGTCCTCATCTCCCACTGCTAACCTCTCAAACGAACCACAAACACTTGGCCTCTGAACTTGTTTAGCCTACTAAAACTTCCAACGTACACAGCCTCTCCTGCTCAATCTGGCCAGAGCTCAACACCGAAATTGCACACGTCCAGCGATTGCTCCTACACTAAAGGTGCCAGCCCTGAAAGCTCTTGCTGGTCCTCATCTCCCACTGGTAACCTCTCAAACGAACCACAAACACTTGGCCTCTGAACTTGTTTAGCCTACTAAAACTTCCAACGTACACAGCCTCTCCTGCTCAATCTGGCCAGAGCTCAACACCGAAATTGCGAACGTCCAGCGATGCACCTACACTAAAGGTGCCAGCCCTGAAAGCTCTTGCTGGTCCTCATCTCCCACTGGTAACCTCTCAAACGAACCACAAACACTTGGGCTCTGAACTTGTTTAGCCTACTAAAACTTCCAACGTACACAGCCTCTCCTGCTCAATCTGGCCAGAGCTCAACACTGAAATTGCGAACGTCCAGCGATTGCTCCTACACTAAACGTGCCAGCCCTGAAAGCTCTTGCTGGTCCTCATCTCACACTGGTAACCTCTCAAACGAACCACAAACACTTGGCCTCTGAACTTGTTTAGCCTACTAAAACTTCCAACGTACACAGCCTCTCCTGCTCAATCTGGCCAGAGCTCAACACCGAAATTGCACACGTCCAGCGATTGCTCCTACACTAAAGGTGCCAGCCCTGAAAGCTCTTGCTGGTCCTCATCTCCCACTGGTAACCTCTCAAACGAACCACAAACACTTGGGCTTCGAACTTGTTTAGCCTACTAAAACTTCCAACGTACACAGCCTCTCCTGCTCAATCTGGCCAGAGCTCAACACCGAAATTGCGAATGTCCAGCGATTGCTCCTACACTAAAGGTGCCAGCCCTGAAAGCTCTTGCTGGTCCTCATCTCCCACTGGTAACCTCTCAAACGAACCACAAACACTTGGCCTCTGACCTTGTTTAGCCTACTAAAACTTCCAACGTACACAGCCTCTCCTGCTCAATCTGGCCAGAGCTCAACACCGAAATTGCGAACGTCCAGCGATTGCTCCTACACTAAAGGTGCCAGCCCTGAAAGCTCTTGCTGGTCCTCATCTCCCACTGCTAACCTCTCAAACGAACCACAAACACTTGGCCTCTGAACTTGTTTAGCCTACTAAAACTTCCAACGTACACAGCCTCTCCTGCTCAATCTGGCCAAAATTCAACACCGAAATTGCAAACGTCCAGCGATTGCTCCTACACTAAATGTGCCAGCCCTGAAAGCTCTTGCTGCTCCTCATCTCCCACTGGTAACCTCTCAAACGAACCACAAACACTTGGCCTCTGAACTTGTTTAGCCTACTAAAACTTCCAACGTACACAGCCTCTCCTGCTCAATCTGGCCAGAGCTCAACACCGAAATTGCGAACGTCCAGCGATTGCTCCTACACTAAAGGTGCCAGCCCTGAAAGCTCTTGCTGCTCCTCATCTCCCACTGGTAACCTCTCAAACGAACCACAAACACTTGGCCTCTGAACTTGTTTAGCCTACTAAAACTTCCAACGTACACAGCCTCTCCTGCTCAATCTGGCCAGAGCTCAACACCGAAATTGCGAACGTCCAGCGATTGCTCCTACACTAAAGGTGCCAGCCCTGAAAGCTCTTGCTGGTCCTCATCTCCCACTGGTAACCTCTCAAACGAACCACAAACACTTGGCCTCTGAACTTGTTTAGCCTACTAAAACTTCCAACGTACACAGCCTCTCCTGCTCAATCTGGCCAGAGCTCAACACCGAAATTGCGAATGTCCAGCGATTGCTCCTACACTAATGGTGCCAGCCCTGAAAGCTCTTGCTGCTCCTCATCTCCCACTGGTAACCTCTCAAACGAACCACAAACACTTGGGCTCTGAACTTGTTTAGCCTACTAAAACTTCCAACGTACACAGCCTCTCCTGCTCAATCTGGCCAGAGCTCAACACCGAAATTGCGAACGTCCAGCGATTGCTCCTACACTAAAGGTGCCAGCCCTGAAAGCTCTTGCTGGTCCTCATCTCCCACTGGTAACCTCTCAAACGAACCACAAACACTTGCCTCTGAACTTGTTTAGCCTACTAAAACTTCCAACGTACACAGCCTCTCCTGCTCAATCTGGCCAAAATTCACCAACGAAATTGCGAACGTTCCAGGGATTGCTCCTACACTAAAGGTGCCAGCCCTGAAAGCTCTTGCTGGTCCTCATCTCCCACTGGTAACCTCTCAAACGAACCACAAACACTTGGCCTCTGAACTTGTTTAGCCTACTAAAACTTCCAACGTACACAGCCTCTCCTGCTCAATCTGGCCAGAGCTCAACACCGAAATTGCGAACGTCCAGGGATTGCTCCTACACTAAAGGTGCCAGCCCTGAAAGCTCTTGCTGGTCCTCATCTCCCACTGGTAACCTCTCAAACGAACCACAAACACTTGGCCTCTGAACTTGTTTAGCCTACTAAAACTTCCAACGTACACAGCCTCTCCTGCTCAATCTGCCCAAAATTCACCAACGAAATTGCGAACGTCCAGCGATTGCTCCTACACTAATGGTGCCAGCCCTGAAAGCTCTTGCTGCTCCTCATCTCCCACTGGTAACCTCTCAAACGAACCACAAACACTTGGCCTCTGAACTTGTTTAGCCTACTAAAACTTCCAACGTACACAGCCTCTCCTGCTCAATCTGGCCAGAGCTCAACACCGAAATTGCCAACGTCCAGCGATTGCTCCTACACTAAAGGTGCCAGCCCTGAAAGCTCTTGCTGGTCCTCATCTCCCACTGGTAACCTCTCAAACGAACCACAAACACTTGGCCTCTGAACTTGTTTAGCCTACTAAAACTTCCAACGTACACTGCCTCTCCTCCTCAATCTGGCCAGAGCTCAACACCGAAATTGCGAACGTCCAGGGATTGCTCCTACACTAAAGGTGCCAGCCCTGAAAGCTCTTGCTGGTCCTCATCTCCCACGGCTAACCTCTCAAACGAACCACAAACACTTGGGCTCTGAACTTGTTTAGCCTACTAAAACTTCCAACGTACACAGCCTCTCCTGCTCAATCTGGCCAGAGCTCAACACCGAAATTGCGAACGTCCAGCGATTGCTCCTACACTAAAGGTGCCAGCCCTGAAAGCTCTTGCTGGTCCTCATCTCCCACTGGTAACCTCTCAAACGAACCACAAACACTTGGCCTCTGAACTTGTTTAGCCTACTAAAACTTCCAACGTACACTGCCTCTCCTGCTCAATCTGGCCAGAGCTCAACAGCGAAATTGCAAACGTCCAGCGATTGCTCCTACACTAAAGGTGCCAGCCCTGAAAGCTCTTGCTGCTCCTCATCTCCCACTGCTAACCTCTCAAACGAACCACAAACACTTGGGCTCTGAACTTGTTTAGCCTACTAAAACTTCCAACGTACACAGCCTGTCCTGCTCAATCTGGCCAGAGCTCAACACCGAAATTGCCAATGTCCAGGGATTGCTCCTACACTAAAGGTGCCAGCCCTGAAAGCTCTTGCTGGTCCTCATCTCCCACTGGTAACCTCTCAAACGAACCACAAACACTTGGCCTCTGAACTTGTTTAGCCTACTAAAACTTCCAACGTACACAGCCTCTCCTGCTCAATCTGGCCAAAATTCACCAACGAAATTGCGAACGTCCAGGGATTGCTCCTACACTAAAGGTGCCAGCCCTGAAAGCTCTTGCTGGTCCTCATCTCCCACTGGTAACCTCTCAAACGAACCACAAACACTTGGCCTCTGAACTTGTTTAGCCTACTAAAACTTCCAACGTACACAGCCTCTCCTGCTCAATCTGGCCAGAGCTCAACACCGAAATTGCGAACGTCCAGCGATTGCTCCTACACTAAAGGTGCCAGCCCTGAAAGCTCTTGCTGGTCCTCATCTCCCACTGGAAACCTCTCAAACGAACCACAAACACTTGGCCTCTGAACTTGTTTAGCCTACTAAAACTTCCAACGTACACAGCCTCTCCTGCTCGATCTGGCCAGAGCTCAACACCGAAATTGCGAACGTCCAGCGATTGCTCCTACACTAAAGGTGCCAGCCCTGAAAGCTCTTGCTGATCCTCATCTCCCACTGGTAACCTCTCAAACGAACCACAAACACTTGGCCTCTGAACTTGTTTAGCCTACTAAAACTTCCAACGTACACAGCCTCTCCTGCTCAATCTGGCCAGAGCTCAACACCGAAATTGCGAACGTCCAGCGATTGCTCCTACACTAAAGGTGCCAGCCCTGAAAGCTCTTGCTGCTCCTCATCTCCCACTGGTAACCTCTCAAACGAACCACAAACACTTGGCCTCTGAACTTGTTTAGCCTACTAAAACTTCCAACGTACACAGCCTCTCCTGCTCAATCTGGCCAGAGCTCAACACCGAAATTGCGAACGTCCAGGGATTGCTCCTACACTAATGGTGCCAGCCCTGAAAGCTCTTGCTGGTCCTCATCTCCCACTGGTAACCTCTCAAACGAACCACAAACACTTGGCCTCTGAACTTGTTTAGCCTACTAAAACTTCCAACGTACACAGCCTCTCCTGCTCAATCTGGCCAGAGCTCAACACCGAAATTGCGAACGTCCAGCGATTGCTCCTACACTAATGGTGCCAGCCCTGAAAGCTCTTGCTGCTCCTCATCTCCCACTGGTAACCTCTCAAACGAACCACAAACACTTGGCCTCTGAACTTGTTTAGCCTACTAAAACTTCCAACGTACACAGCCTCTCCTGCTCAATCTGGCCAGAGCTCAACACCGAAATTGCGAACGTCCAGCGATTGCTCCTACACTAAAGGTGCCAGCCCTGAAAGCTCTTGCTGCTCCTCATCTCCCACTGGTAACCTCTCAAACGAACCACAAACACTTGGCCTCTGAACTTGTTTAGCCTACTAAAACTTCCAACGTACACAGCCTCTCCTGCTCAAACTGGCCAAAATTAAACACCGAAATTGCGAACGTCCAGCGATTGCTCCTACACTAAAGGTGCCAGCCCTGAAAGCTCTTGCTGCTCCTCATCTCCCACTGGTAACCTCTCAAACGAACCACAAACACTTGGCCTCTGAACTTGTTTAGCCTACTAAAACTTCCAACGTACACAGCCTCTCCTGCTCAATCTGGCCAGAGCTCAACACCGAAATTGCGAACGTCCAGCGATTGCTCCTACACTAAAGGTGCCAGCCCTGAAAGCTCTTGCTGGTCCTCATCTCCCACTGGTCACCTCTCAAACGAACCACAAACACTTGGCCTCTGAACTTGTTTAGCCTACTAAAACTTCCAACGTACACTCCCTCTCCTGCTCAATCTGGCCAGAGCTCAACACCGAAATTGCGAACGTCCAGCGATTGCTCCTACACTAAAGGTGCCAGCCCTGAAAGCTCTTGCTGGTCCTCATCTCCCACTGGTCACCTCTCAAACGAACCACAAACACTTGGCCTCTGAACTTGTTTAGCCTACTAAAACTTCCAACGTACACAGCCTCTCCTGCTCAATCTGGCCAGAGCTCAACACCGAAATTGCGAACGTCCAGCGATTGCTCCTACACTAAAGGTGCCAGCCCTGAAAGCTCTTGCTGGTCCTCATCTCCCACTGCTAACCTCTCAAACGAACCACAAACACTTGGCCTCTGAACTTGTTTAGCCTACTAAAACTTCCAACGTACACAGCCTCTCCTGCTCAATCTGGCCAGAGCTCAACACCGAAATTGCGAACGTCCAGGGATTGCTCCTACACTAAAGGTGCCAGCCCTGAAAGCTCTTGCTGCTCCTCATCTCCCACTGGTAACCTCTCAAACGAACCACAAACACTTGGCCTCTGAACTTGTTTAGCCTACTAAAACTTCCAACGTACACAGCCTCTCCTGCTCAAACTGGCCAAAATTAAACACCGAAATTGCGAACGTCCAGCGTTTGCTCCTACACTAAAGGTGCCAGCCCTGAAAGCTCTTGCTGCTCCTCATCTCCCACTGGTAACCTCTCAAACGAACCACAAACACTTGGCCTCTGAACTTGTTTAGCCTACTAAAACTTCCAACGTACACAGCCTCTCCTGCTCAATCTGGCCAGAGCTCAACACCGAAATTGCGAACGTCCAGCGATTGCTCCTACACTAAAGGTGCCAGCCCTGAAAGCTCTTGCTGGTCCTCATCTCCCACTGGTCACCTCTCAAACGAACCACAAACACTTGGCCTCTGAACTTGTTTAGCCTACTAAAACTTCCAACGTACACTCCCTCTCCTGCTCAATCTGGCCAGAGCTCAACACCGAAATTGCGAACGTCCAGCGATTGCTCCTACACTAAAGGTGCCAGCCCTGAAAGCTCTTGCTGGTCCTCATCTCCCACTGGTCACCTCTCAAACGAACCACAAACACTTGGCCTCTGAACTTGTTTAGCCTACTAAAACTTCCAACGTACACAGCCTCTCCTGCTCAATCTGGCCAGAGCTCAACACCGAAATTGCGAACGTCCAGCGATTGCTCCTACACTAAACGTGCCAGCCCTGAAAGCTCTTGCTGGTCCTCATCTCCCACTGCTAACCTCTCAAACGAACCACAAACACTTGGCCTCTGAACTTGTTTAGCCTACTAAAACTTCCAACGTACACAGCCTCTCCTGCTCAATCTGGCCAGAGCTCAACACCGAAATTGCGAACGTCCAGGGATTGCTCCTACACTAAAGGTGCCAGCCCTGAAAGCTCTTGCTGGTCCTCATCTCCCACTGGTAACCTCTCAAACGAACCACAAACACTTGGCCTCTGAACTTGTTTAGCCTACTAAAACTTCCAACGTACACAGCCTCTCCTGCTCAATCTGCCCAAAATTCACCAACGAAATTGCGAACGTCCAGCGATTGCTCCTACACTAATGGTGCCAGCCCTGAAAGCTCTTGCTGCTCCTCATCTCCCACTGGTAACCTCTCAAACGAACCACAAACACTTGGCCTCTGAACTTGTTTAGCCTACTAAAACTTCCAACGTACACAGCCTCTCCTGCTCAATCTGGCCAGAGCTCAACACCGAAATTGCGAACGTCCAGCGATTGCTCCTACACTAAAGGTGCCAGCCCTGAAAGCTCTTGCTGGTCCTCATCTCCCACTGGTAACCTCTCAAACGAACCACAAACACTTGGGCTCTGAACTTGTTTAGCCTACTAAAACTTCCAACGTACACTGCCTCTCCTCCTCAATCTGGCCAGAGCTCAACACCGAAATTGCGAACGTCCAGGGATTGCTCCTACACTAAAGGTGCCAGCCCTGAAAGCTCTTGCTGGTCCTCATCTCCCACGGCTAACCTCTCAAACGAACCACAAACACTTGGGCTCTGAACTTGTTTAGCCTACTAAAACTTCCAACGTACACAGCCTCTCCTGCTCAATCTGGCCAGAGCTCAACACCGAAATTGGGAACGTCCAGCGATTGCTCCTACACTAAAGGTGCCAGCCCTGAAAGCTCTTGCTGGTCCTCATCTCCCACTGGTAACCTCTCAAACGAACCACAAACACTTGGGCTCTGAACTTGTTTAGCCTACTAAAACTTCCAACGTACACTGCCTCTCCTGCTCAATCTGGCCAGAGCTCAACAGCGAAATTGCAAACGTCCAGCGATTGCTCCTACACTAAAGGTGCCAGCCCTGAAAGCTCTTGCTGGTCCTCATCTCCCACTGGTAACCTCTCAAACGAACCACAAACACTTGGCCTCTGAACTTGTTTAGCCTACTAATACTTCCAACGTACACAGCCTCTCCTGCTCAATCTGGCCAGAGCTCAACACCGAAATTGCCAATGTCCAGGGATTA